>NW_016818769.1:396704-407397 GCF_001698545.2 Rhinopithecus bieti
ATCTCGGCTCACTGCAACCTCTGCCTCCCTGGTTCAAGTGATTCTTCTGCCTCAGCCTCCCAAGTAGCTGGGACTACAGATGTGCACCACCACGCCCCGCTAATTTTTGTATTTTTAGGAGAGATGGGGTTTCACCACGTTGGCCAGGATGGTCTTGATTTCTTGACCTTGTGATCTGCCCACCTCGGCCTCCCAAAGTGTTGGATTACAGGTGTGAGCCACTGTGCCTGGCCACAAAGAACTCTTAACACTCAACAATAAGAAAAAAACTCAATTAAAAATTGGGGAAAAGACCTAAACGACACCTCACTGAAGAAGATACACAAGTGGCAAATACGCATATGAAAAGATGTTCAAAAGCTGGGCAAGGTGGCACACACCTGTAGTCCCAGCTACTGGGGAGGCTGAGGGAAAGCAATTTGCTGGTGATTTAGCTGCTGAGCCTTTATATAAGCAGGTCAACATAGCAAGAGAGGCAATGAAACTTGAAATAAGCTTGTTGAAGAAATCTTGGAGAAGAACTGGTATATAATTTTACAATTTTTTCTTAACCATTAACAAAGTTGAAACACCTTATTCAGGTGGAGATGAAGGAACTGACTGATTAAAAACATTTATTGGTTTTCAATTTTTTTGACAATGAAAGGACATGCACTCATCCTACTTTTTTATTTTTATTTTTATTTATTTATTTATTCTTTCGAGATGGAGTCCTTCTCTGTCACCTAGGCTGGAGTGCAGTGGCCGGATCTCAGCTCACTGCAAGCTCCGCCTCCTGGGTTCACGCCATTCTCCTGCCTCAGCCTCCTGAGTAGCTGGGACTACAGGTGCCCGCCACCACGTCCTGCTAATTTTTTGTAATTTCAGTAGAGGTGGGGTTTCACCGTGTTAGCCAGGATGGTCTCGTGACTTCGTGATCCACCCACCTCGGCCTCCCAAGGTGCTGGGATTACAGGTGTGAGCCACCGCACCCGGCCCCTACTTTATTTTTAAGGCTTGATATTATTTTTTTCTTTCTTTTTTTGAGACAGGGTCTCACTCTGTTGCCCAGGCTGAAGTTCAGTGGCATGATCACAGCTCACTGTAGCCATGACCTCCCAAGATCAAGCGATCCTCCCACCTCAGCCTCCCAAGAAGCTGGGACTACAGGCTGGCACCGCCATACATGGATAATTTTTTATTTTTGTAAAGACAGGGTATCATTGTGTTGCCCAGACTGGTCTCAAACTCCTGCACTCAAGCAATCCTCCTACCTTGTCCTCCCAAAATGCTGGGATTACAGGTGTGAGCCACAGTACACAGCCTGGTAATTTTTCCTAACCCATTTCCTGTTTGCCCTGAGAAATAAGCACTAGCACCCAGCTGCACTTTCTTTTTCTAAACAGGAAATGAGTTAACACGTCCAATCCAGCTTTTGTCAGTAACAAAGATGACATTTTAATCTCCATTTGTCTGAGTTAGCTCTCCGTTGATTCTGAATTCAAGCCCTGTCAAACACCTAACATCTAATAAACCCAAAATAGGGTTAAAGGATCTGTTGTTTGGGGAAGGGGGCACTTCCTTTCCTTGGGTCACTTCCATGGGTCAGAAAGACATGTGACCCATGGCAAAAATAGCCAAAGCCTGCTGGCAATATCTGGCAACATCAGACGTGAAGCATCATTGTTAAAACCCGTTACAGCAATACAAAAAGGAAAGAGCAGGTTTTTGAGAGGTGGGGAACACTTATGCACAGTCATCCCTTGATATCCTTGAGGGATTGGTTCCAGGACCCCCCCCTCACCCAGGGATACCCAAATCCTCGGATGCTCAAGTCCCTTGTACAAAATGATGTAGTATTTGTATATAACCTCCCATATACTTTAAATCATCTCTAGATTACTTATTTATTTTTTGTAAAGGTGGGGTTTCACCATGTTGCCCAGGCTGGTCTTGAACTCCTAGACTCAAGCAATCTGCCAGCTCAGTCTCCCAAGGTGCTGGGATTACAAGCATGAGCCACCACCCCAGCCTTATTTCTAGATTACTTATAATACTTAATGCAATGTAAATACTTTGTAAATAATTATACTTTTAACATATTGTTTTTGGCCAGGCACGGTGGCTCACGCCTGTAATTCCAGCACTTTGGGAGGCCGAGGTGGGTGAATCATGAGGTCAGGAGATTGAGCCCATCCTGGCTAACACAGTGAAACCTCGTCTCTACTAAAAATACAAAAAATTAGCAGGGCGTGGTGGTGGGCGCCTGTAGTCCTAGCTACTCAGGAGACTGAGGCAGGAGAATGGCGTGAACCCGGGAGGCAGAGCTTGCAGTGAGCCAAGATCGTGCCACTGCACTCCAGCCTGGGCAACAGAGCGAGACTCCGTCTCAAAAAAACAAAAAACAAACAAAAAAACTCATTGTTTTTGACTGTTGTATCTTATTTCTTGTTTCTTTCCCAAATATTTTCAATTCACTGTTACTTGACTCTGTGGATGCAGAACCTGCAGATATGGAGGACCAACTGCAGGTAATTGTTCTTCACTCTTCCTTATTCTAAAAAAGTTTTACGAAAGAGAAAGTAGAGGTAAAAAGTAGCAGAGGTGTAGGTTGGTAGGGTCAGATCAGGTAACCTGAAAACCCCAGCCTTTTTGCACTCCTGTATATAATTTGTGCATAGCACTTGGAGGGTATTTCCTCACCAAGGGAGAAAATATCAGTTCCCAGCTCCAACCAGAGCATGGTGAGAGCCAAACTGACCTGACCTCTCAGTCACCAGAGCTGCTTATGGAATTTATAATCTTGAATAACTATAAATCTCAGTTCCTCATTTGTAAAATGGAATCAATGGAGCTGGCTGCAGTGGCATGTGCCTATAGTCCCAGCTACTAGGGAGGCTGAAGCAGGAGGATCACTTGAGCCCAGGAGTTTGAGGCTGTCGAAAAAACTCTAGGAAAAAGAAAATAAACTAATCTGAGGAATGCAACCCCCTTTAAATTATAAGACCCATCAAGCCATTGAAAGTCATGTTCCACACCCCACTTTGAGCTAAGGAATCTACCTGCTACATGGACTCCAGTCTGAGTTTCACTACCAATAGCCATAAATTAATCTAACGAAGTCATACTCTGGACACCATAACTCATACCCTATGGTTAAAAAATGCATAATCAATCACCAATCAATGTTATTTCTGTATACCCATGAAAATTCCTGGCAAACAACTTTTGTAATTGTACTCTCCCGATTTGTCCTTTTTTCTTTAAAAAACTTGAGGCTCTGGGAAGTATTTCCTTGGTAGTTGTCCTGAACCTTAGCCCAAATAAACTCTCTATATTAATTTTGACTCTGTTTCTTTCTTAAGGTCAACAGATATAATCAAGACTGTGAATAGGGCCAGGCATGGTAGCTAACGCCTGTAATCCCAACACTTTTGGAGGCCAAGGTGGTAAGATTGCTTGAGACCAGGAGTTTGAGACCAGCCTGGGCAACATAGTGAGACTTCATCTCTACAAAAAATAAACAAAATTAGCTGGGCGCAGTGGTGTGCACCTATAGTTCCAGCTACTCGGGAGGGTGAGGTGGGAGGATTGCTTGATCCTGGGAGGTTGACGCTGTGGCAAGCTGAGACTGTGCCACTGCACTCCAGCCTGGGTGACAGAGTGAGATCTTGTCTCAACAAACAAACAAAAAACACTGCAAATAGCCACTGCACCCCAACTTGGACAACATAGTGAGATCCTATTTCTAAATGAAAAAAAAAAGGAATTAATGATACTCAGCTTGCAAGTTTTTAATGAAGATTAAATGATTAATGTATGTAAAATATCTAGTACCACAATGTACACAGAGTAGTTGGTTACAAAAGGTTATAGTAAAGCTGGGTGTGGTAGTATGCACCTGTAGTCCCACTTACTCAGGAGGCTGAGGCAGGAGGATTATTTAGCCCAGGAGTTCAAATTCAGCCTGAGCAACATACAGACCCCATCCCTAAAATTTAAAAAGTTACAATAAAGTACTAATTTTAAAAAAATTATTATGTCATTATTGACTGTAATCCAGCTCTTCTGAACTCTTCCTGTGGATTTTGTGGCTTGAGACTTGAAGGCACACAGGTTAAGCATCCCTTATTTAAAATTTTTGGTGCCAGAAGTGTTTTGGATTTCAGATTTTGAAATATTTGCATATACATAATGAGATATCTTGGGGCTAGGACCCAAACCTAAATATGAAATTCATTTGTATTTTGTATACACCTTATATACATAATCTGAAGGCAATTTTATACAATATTTTCTTTTAAAATTTTTTAATTTTTAATTTTTATAAGTACATAGTAAGTGTATATATTTATGGAGTACATGAGATATTTTGATACAGGCATGTAATACATAATAATCACATAGAAAATGGGTTATCCATTCCTTCAAGCATTTATCCTTTGTGTTACAAACAATCTATTTATTTATTTATTTAGACAGAGTCTCACTCTGTCACCCAGGCTGGAGTGCAGTGGCATGATCTCAGCTCATTGCAACCTCTGCCTCCTGGGCTCAAGTGATTCTTGTGCCTCAGCCTCCCAAGTAGCGGGAATTACAGGTGTGCGCCACCACACCTGGCTAATTTTTATATTTTAAGTAGAGATGGGGTTTTGCCATATTGGCCAGGCTGAGCTTGAACTCCTGACCTCAAGTGATCTGCCCACCTTGGCCTCTCAAAGGATTACAGGCACGAGCCACCATGCCCAGCCATCTGTTTATACTCTCAGTTATTTTAAAATGTACATGGTATTAACTCTTTAAATATTTGGTGGAATTCAGCAGTGAAGCCAGCAGGTCCTGGGCTTTTCTTTATTGGGGAACTTTTTATTATATCTTCAATCTCATTACTTGTTATTGGTCTATTCAGGATTTGGATTTCTTCACGTTTCAATCTTGGTGAGTTGTATGTGTCTAGGAATTTACCCATTCCTCTAGATTCTCTAATTTATTGGCATATAGTTGCTAATAGTAGCCACTAATGATCCTTTGAATTTCTGTGTTATCAGTGGTAATGTCTCCTTTTCTGTCTCTGAATTTATTTATTTGGGCCTTCTCCCTTTTTTCTTTGTTAGTCTGGCTAAAGGTGTGCCAATTTTGTTTATCTTTAAAAAAAAAAAAAACAATTTTCAGTTTAGTTTATCTTTTGTATTGTTTTCTTCATTTCAGATTCACTTATTTCTGCTCTGATCTTTGCTATTTCTTTCCTTCTACGAATTTTGAGTTTGGTTTGTTCTTGCTTTCCTAGTTCTTTTAGATGCATGCACTGTTAGGTTATTATTTGAAGTTTTTCCTTTTTTTGGATATAGGCTTTTATAGCTATAAATTTCTCTTAATACTGCTTTCACTGTATCCCATAGGTTTGGGTATGTTGTGTTTCCATTTTTTTTTTTTTTTTTTTTTTTTTTTTTTTTTTGTTGAGATGGAGTCTTGCTCTGTTGACCAGGCTGGAGTGCAGTGGAGTGATCTTGGCTCACTGCAAGCTCCGCCTCCCAGGTTCATGCCATTCTCCTGCCTCAGTCTCCCGAGTAGCTAGGACTACAGGCACCCGCCACCAAGCCCGGCTAATTTTCTTTTGTATTTTAGTAGAGATGGGGTTTCACTGTGTTAGCCAGGATGGTCTTGATCACCTGACCTTGTGATCCACCCTCCTTGGCCTCCCAAAGTGCTGGGATTATAGGCATGAGCTACCACGCTCGGCCCATTGTGTTTCTATTATTTGTTTCAATAAATTTTTCAATTTCTTTCTTAATTTCTTCATTGACCCACTAATCATTCAGGAGCATATAGTTTAAATTTCTATGTGTTTGTATTGTTTCCAAAATTCCTCTTGTTATTGATTTCTAGTTTCATTCCTTTGTGGTCAGAGAAAATGCTTGAAATTATTTCATTTTTTTTGAATGTTTTAATACTTGTTTTGTGACCTAACATATGGTCTATCCTTGAGAATGGTCCATATGCTAAAGAGAATAATGTGTATTCTGCAGCTAGTAGATGAAATGTTCTGTTACTATCTATTAGGTCTATTTTTTCTCTAGTGCAGATTAAGTCCAATGTTTCTTTATTGAATTTCTGTAAGGGAGACTTGTCCGATGCTGAAAGTAGGGTGTTAGAGTCTCCACCTATTATCCTATTGAGGTCTATCTCTCTCTTTAGTTCTAATAATATTTGCTTTATATATCTGGGTGCTCCAGTGTTGGGTGCATGTATGCTTACAATGGTTATGTCCTCTTGCTGAACTGACCCTTTTATCATTACATGGTAACCTTCTTTGTCCGCCTTACAGATTTTATCTTGAAATCTATTTTGTCTGATATAAGTACAGTAACTCCTGCTGTGTTTTTGTTTCCGTTGGCATGGAATATCCTTTTCGATCCTTTTATTTTTCAGTCTGTGTGTATCTTTATAGATGAAGTGTCTTTCTTGTATGCAGCAGATCACTGAGTCTTGTTTTTTCATCCACTCAACCTTCTTTTGGAGAGTTTAGTTCAGTCACATTTAATATTATTATTGGTGAGGATGAACTCACTCCTGCCATTTTGTTATTTGTTTTCTGGTTGTTTTGCAGCCTTCTCTCTTTTTTTTCCCTTTATTCCTGTCTTTCTTTTAGTGAAGGTGATTTTCTCTGCTGGTATGATTTAATTTTTTGTGTATTTGTTGTATGATTTTTGATTTGAGGTTACCATGAGGCTTGCAAATACTATCTTATAACTCAGTATTTTAAACTGATGACAACTTAACACTGATTGCATAACAAACACACACAAAAAACTAACAAAAACTCTACACTTTAACTTCATCCCCTGCTTTTTAGCTTTGGTTGTTTCTTTTTATGTCTTATTGTATTGTCTATGTCTTGAAAAGTTGTTGTAGTTATTATTTTTTATTGGTTCATTATTTAGTCTTTCTACTTAAGTCAAGAGAAGTTTACACACCACAATTAGTGTTATACTATTCTGTGTTCTTACTATTGCCAGTGAGTTTTGTACCTTCTGGTGGTTTCCTCTTGCTCATGAACATCCTTTTCTTTCAGACTGAAGAATTCACTTTAGCATTTCTCATAGGACATGTCTGGTATTGATGAAATCTCTCAGGTTTTGTTTGTCTGGGAAGGTCTTTTTTTCTCCTTCATGCTTGAAGAATATTTTTGCTGAATGTAGTATTATAGGGTAGAAGTTTTTTTCCTTCAGCATTTTAAATGTGTCATGCCACTCTCTTTTGGCCTGTGAGGTTCCCACTGAAAAGTCTGCTTGCTGCCAGATGTATTGGAGCTCCATTGTATGTTGGTTTTTTCTCTTGCTGCTTTTAGAATCCTTTATCCTTAATGTTTGGGATTTGATTATTAAATGCCTTGAGGTAATCATCTTTGGGTTAAATCTGCTTGGTGTTCTATAATCTTGGACTTAAATGTTGATAACTTTCTCTAGGTTTGGGATGCTAATACTATTGCTTAGAATAAACTTTCTACCCCTGTCTCTTTCTCTACCTCTTCTTCAAGGCCATTAACCCTTAGATTTCCCCTTTTGAGGCTATTTTCTAGATCTTGTAGGCATGCTTCATTGGTTTTTATTTCGTCTTCTCTGTGTATTTTCAAATATCCTGTCTTCAAGCTCACTAATTTTTTTTTCTAGTTGATCAGTTCTGCTATTAAGACACTGATGCATTCTTCAGTATGTCAATTGCACTTTTCAACTCTAGAATTTCTGCTTGATTTTTAAAAATTATCTTAATCTCTTTGTTATATTGGATAGAATTCATAATTCCTTCTTGGTGTTATCTTGAATTTCTCTGCGTTTCCTCAAAACAGCTATTTTGAATTTTCTGTCTGAAGGTTAACATATCCTTTTCTCTCTAGAATTGGTCCCTAGTGCCTTATTTAGTTTGTTTGGTGAAATCATGTTTTCCTGAATGATCTTGATGCTTGTAGATGTTTGTCAGTGTCTGGGCATTAGAGAGTTAGGTATCTATTGTAATATTTGCAGTCTGGGCTTGTTTGTACCCATCCTTGTTGAGGCTTTCCAGGTATTTGAAGGGACTTGGGCCCCAAGCCCAAGAAAGCTGTATTTCTTGCAGACTTAGAGAGGTACTGCCTTGGTGGTTTTCGATAAGATCTGGAATTTTCTGGACTACCAAGCAGAGACTCTTGTTCTCTTCCCTTACTTTCTCCCTGTGCTGAGCCACCTGAAACTGGTGGTGTAGTGATGCAAGCACCCCTGTGGTCACCACCACTGGGACTGCACTGGGTCAGACCTGAAGCCAGCACAGCTCTGGGTCTTGCCCAAGGCCCGCTGTAACCACTACCTGGCTACTACCTATGTTCACTCAAGGCCCTAGGGCTGTACAATCAGCAGGGGCAAAGTCCGCTAGATTTGTGTCCTTCCCTTCGGAGCAGCAAGTTCCCCTAGGCAGGTCCAGAGATGAGCCAGGGATTGGAGTCAAAAACCTGATACATTTATCTGATATTCTAGTCTACTGTGGCTAAGCTGGCACTGAAACCGTAATACAAAGTCCTTCCTGTTCCCTTCTCCACTTTACTTAGGCAGAAGAGCCTCTCCCTGTGGCTACCACCAGCCCAGAGCGGGGTTCTGCCAGGCCACTCCTGATTTTCACTTAAAGCCCAAGGGCTCTTCAGTCAGCTTGTAGTGAATGCTGAAAGGCTTGGGACTCACCTTTCAGGGCAGTGGGCTCCTCTCTGGCCCAAGGCAGGTCCAGAAATGCTGTCCAAGAGCCTAGGTCTAGACTTGGGAACTGCAAGAGCCTGTTTGTTGCTCTACCCAACTGTGGGCAAGCTTGTATCTAAGGGGCAAGACAAAGTCCCATTTTCCTTTCACTCTGCTTTTCTTAATCAGATGGTTGCCATAGCCACCACAGCTGGGAAGGCTAAGAGCCCAAGGCCCATGATATCCCGCCTGGATATCATTTCTGGTTATACAGGGCCCAAGGGCTCTTTAGTCAGCAGGTGATGAATCCTGCCAGGACTGGGCCCTTCCCTTCAAGGCAGTGGGTTCCCTTTCAGCCCAAGGTGTCTAGAAATATCGTCCTTGAGCGAGGGCCTTTAATGGGGGCCTTGTAACTCTGTTCAGTGCCCTATCCTATTGTAGCTGAGCTTGTATGCAAGACAAAGTCCTCCTTACTCTTCACTCTCTTCTCCTTAAGCAGAAGGAAAGAGTCACTTTTGCCACTGTGAACTGCACTGCCTGGGGTTGTGAAAGCACTCCCTTAGCCACCCTGCCTGGTGTCTCTCTAGGTCACATACCATCCTAGTCCACTGGCTCAGAGCCCAGCACAGCATTAGGAATTGCCTAGGAATTGCAGTCTTTGTGTCCTGGACTGCCTTTCAACTTTACTACGACCCCAGAGCACTTTGACTTGCAGTGGTCAGGCTTGCTAAGAAACTCAAGTTCTGACCACTGGGATGGGTGATTCCCCACTGGCTAGGTCTGGTCCAAATGTTCCCTCCATGCACAGGCACTGCCTGATCCCAGCACAGCTTTGCTCTCCTCTCCATTATGACAGGGCAGCACTGAGTTCAATGTAAAGTCCCCCAGTCACTGTGCTCTCCCTCCCCCACGTGCATAGACTCTCTGTGCCAGGGGATGAGGGAGGGGTGGTGTTGGCGATTCAGAACTGTCTCTCTGACCCTCTTCAATGCCTTTTTCAGTGATAGGAAGTTAAAATCAGGTACTGTGATAGCTTGTCTGAGCTTTGGTTCTTGTGATGGTGCTTTTCCGCATATAGACAGTTGTTAAAATTTGGTGTTTCTGCCAAGGCGCAAGGGGCAAACAGTGTAGGCTTCTGTTCCACTATCTTACTCCACCGTCTTACACAATATTTTAAATAATGTTGTGCTTGAAACAAAGTTTTAACTGCATTTTGGCTGCGACCCATCACATGAGGTCAGGTGTGGAATCTTCCACTTGTGGCATCATCTTGTGTGCTCAGAAGTTTCAGATTTTGGAGTTTTCAAATTAGGGATGCTCAACGTGTACTTTTCTGAGGTAGAAATTTGTTGTTTGTAGACCTGAACACTCTCCCTACATTTCGGTAGTTTCCCACATAATGATATTCATCTTACCTAAATGGAAGCCCCATCCCCACCACCTAAAACATTTTACAACCCAAGACTCTTGAAGCTGGAAATAACCCAGGCTCAATCCATTAGATACATGGATTTGAGAATTAGATTCAGAAGCCAGTCATGGTGGTATGCATCTATAATCCCAGCTACTTGGGAGGCTGAGGCAGGAAGATTGCTTGATCTCAGGAGTTTGAGACCAGACTGGGCAACAAAGGAAAACATTATCTCAATTTAAAAAATAAAATAATGAGTAGGGTTCTTTAGTTGTCTAAGAGATTGGGTAAGAGTTCAATAATAAATTATTTTTCGGCCAGGCACGGTGGCTCATGTCTGTAATCCCAGTGCTTTGGGAGACTGAGGCGGGTGGATTACCTGAGGTCAGGAGTTCGAGAACAGCCTGGTCAACATGGCTAAACCCCATCTCTACTAAAAATACAACAATTACCTGGGCATGGTGGTGAGCGCCTATAATCCCAGCAACTTGGAAGGCTGAGGGAGGAGAATTGCTTGAACCTGGGAGGCAGAGGCTGCAGTGAGCCAAGATCTCACCATTGCACTCCAGCTTGGGCAACAAGAGTGAAACTCTGTCTCAAAAAA
>NW_016818769.1:407504-413489 GCF_001698545.2 Rhinopithecus bieti
AAAAAAAAAAAAAAAAAAAAAAAACTTTTCTACTTAAACCAGCCTGAGTTAATTCCATTGTTTGCAATTAAGAACCCTGACTGAATACATTTTTTTTTCCTTCCCTCCCTCCCTCCCTTCCTTTCTTCCTTCTTCCCTCCCTTCTTTCTTTCTCTTTCTCCGTCTCTGTCTTCTTCCCTCTCTATTTTTTTCTGACAGAAGTTATCCAGGCTGGAGTGCAGTGGTGTGATCATAGTTCACTGCAGCCTTGAACTCCTGAGCTTAAGTGATTGTTTCTCCCATCTCAGCCTCCCATGTAGCTGGGACTATAGGCATGGACGACCACGCTGGCGAATTTTTAAATTTTTTGTAGAGATGGGGTCTTGTTACGTTGCCCAGGCTGGTTTCAAACTCCTGGCTTCAAGCAGTCCTCCTGCATTGGCCTCCCAAAGTGCTGGGATTACAGGTATGAGCCACCATGCCCAGCCTGGATATACTTCTAGGTATACAAATGTCAGAAATCTTTTCTCTTCATTTCATCTACCCCATCTTTGTAATCAGATCATCAATTTGGTGTTAAAGATCATTTTGGCTTTAAAAAACAATGTTAATTTATACACTTCTTTACAAATTTTAATTTTTCACTTCTTTCACCAGAATGACCCCCTAAAGTTGGTAGGTCTTACTAATCTTCATTCTATAGTTAAGAAAACTGAGATGCAAGAAAAGTACTATATAGGTTAAAAAAAGAAAGCTCAGCATTTTGGGGCCGTCAATGTGCTCAACATATTTCCTCTCTGCATTAGTCCATTTTGTGTTGCTATAAACGAATACCTGAAACTGGGTGATTTATGAAGAAGTTTATTTGGCTCCTGAATCTGTAGGCTGTGCACGAAGCATGGCAGCAGCCTCTGCTTCTGGTGAAGGCCTCAGGAAGCTTCCATTCATAGCAGAAGGTGAAGGGCGCAGTTGTGTCATATGGCAAGAGGGGGAGCAAAAGCAGGGAGGGAGGTCCCAGACTTGCCCTCAACATTGAACATCAAAATTTCAACATGAGATTTATAGAGAACAAATATCCAAACTATATTACTCTCTAACCATTTATCTCTGAGAAGTCCTGCTCTCCCAAGTCCAGAGAGGCAGCCCTAAGTCCCCTGTATGCCCAACTCTTTCTCTAACCCTTACATGTGACTGAACTAGGAAAGGAGACTTGGTCGAAATTAGCCAATCAGATTCTCTCTTGAGAAGTGAGACCTGGACCCACAGAACTACATGTGATAAGTGTGAGAGTACTGCTGTAGACTCCAGGGCTGAGGTTACCACCTGCCCAAGTCCCTGCTGACCTGTATTGGGAGAATGGAATTGTGATGGATAATTTTATGTGTTGTCCGAGCCACGGGACTTAGATATTTGGTCAAATATTATAAATGTTTCTGTGAAGGTTATTTTTTTTTGGTGGATGAGATTAATATTTAAATCAGTAAACTTTGAGCAAAGCAGATTTTCCTCCATAATGTTACTGGGCCTCATCCAATCAGTTGAAATCCTTAGTAGAGCAAAGCCTGACACCTTCCCTCTCCATCTACTCCTACTTCTCACCAACACCCAGCAAGAGGGAATTCTTCCAACTGACTGACTTTGGACTTGAACTGCAACTCTTCTCTGGGTCTCCAGTCTGCCCATCTGCCTGCCCTACAGATTTTGGACTTGCACCTCCATAAGTGCACGAGCCAATTCCTTAAAATAACTCTTTTTTCACATATATACACATACCCTGTTGGCTCTGTTTCTCTGGAGAATGCTGACTGATGCAGGGATGATCAGACTGGTTGTGCTACTGTGGAAGCAGTTTTCCTCTAGATGCTGATCTTGGCAGGGAAGATGCAGGTTTTGTGGGGCCTGAAGCTTATACAATGTCAAGACCTTCTATAAGAAAAAGCACAAAGAATTACGGATATGAAATTACAACTTCGCATGTCTGACAACTGGAAGAATTTTCCAGACTCTTCTGGAATTATGCATTTCAAAATCTTATTTCTTCTCCACTACCCTCATGGGTTCAGAGCTGGCCCGTAAGACACACTCACAGTATGATTCAACTTCTGGCCCTGCACCTTCCCATCAGGATGCCAGGTAGCTCAGTGGCCATTCTTACACCGAGACAGCCAGCAATAATTTTACTACTGTGCAGAAAAAATATCCAACACTTGGAAACAGATTATTTCACAGTATTTAACATTTTCTAAAAAAAATTTATTTGTAATTTTGGAGACAGGGGTCTTGCCCAGGCTAGTCTCAAACTCCTGGCCTCAAGCGATCCTCCTGCCTCAGCCTCCCAAAAAGCTGGTATTACAGGCACGAGCCACTGCACATGGCTGACAGTTTAGTAACATGCCAGAGAATTAAGCCTGTCTCACAGGCATATGGCTGTCTTGGGTATTGTAACTTCATCTGAGTCACTCCTTACAAACATGAGAGTCCAAACAGTTAACAACCCTGAGAAGTTAGAGGTTAACTTGTAGAATATTGATAAGATGAGAGAATGTTTTTGTTTCTTGCTTGACAGAGAAGATGCTCCAAGTGTGCTCTTATTGCTCCATAGGTTATTATTCAGTTATATACATCATTCAGTGTTATCAGTCTGCTTGGGTGGCCATAACAAAATACCACAGACTAGATGGCTTAAACAACAAAAAATTATTTTCTTACAGTTCTGGAGGCCAGAAGTCTGAGATCACAGAGCTGGACTTTTATACATCCACACCAGTTAGTCATTAGCAAAGCACTACCCAGGAAAATATAAGTTTTCAGGCACTTCCAGCTCTCTGTACACATGGACAGAGCTGCTGTCTTCAGTCAGTTTAAATGGCTCACTGGGCCTGGAGGATTCACTTCCAACATGGCTCACTCACATGGCTGGCAAGACAAGGCGGTGCTGGCTGACAGCCTGGGATAGCGGGTGAGTGGGGATTGAGTTTTTCTCCATGTGGGCCTCTCTGTGGGTTCCCCTAGTCTTCTTCACAGAATGTCATTTGGGTTCCAAGAGTGGATGCGTCAAGAAACAGGAAGTAGAAGCTGCCAGTTTCTTAAGTCCTAGGCCCAGAAACTGGCAGAGGTATTCTATTCATTGGTGAAATCACAAAACCTATACAGATTCAAAAGGAAATGCCCATTTCTCTCAATAGGTGAGAAGGAATTCGTGCATCTTAGTCTGTTACAGTCTTCATTCTGGACACAAACTATTTACATTCCTCTTACACGGAATATACAATCACCCTCTTCTCAAGACCTCCAAATATTCTATCCTGTTAAGCATAAGGCTCAAGCTGACATCCAAAGTAACTTAAAAAATTATTATTAGTCAGGGGCGATGGTTCACACCTGCAATTCCAACACTTTGGGAGGCTGAGGCAGGTGGATCACTTGAGGTCAGGAGTTCGAGACCAGCCTGGCCAACATAGCGAAACTGTGTCTCTACTACAAATACAAAAATTAGCTGGGCATGGTGGTGCGTGACTGTAATCTCAGCTGCTCGTGAGGCTGAGGCAGGAGAATCGCTTGAACCTGGGAAGTGGAGGTTGCAGTGAGCCGAGATTGCGCAACTGCACTCCAGCCTGGGTGACAGAACCAGACTCCGTCTCAAAAAAANTTAAAGACAGGGTCTCACTCTGTTGCCCAGGCTGGAGCACAGTGGCATAATCACAGCTCACTGCAGCCTCAAACTCCCAGGCTCAAGCGATCCTCCTGCCTCAGCCTCCTGGGTACCTAAGGAGTACAGGCACCTGCCAGCACAGCCAGATAATGTTTTATCTTTTCTTTGTAGAGACAGGTCTCACTATGTTGCCCAGGCTGGTCTTGAACTCCTAGCCTCAAGCCATCCTCCTGCCTCAGCCTCCCAAACTGCTGGGATTACAGTCATGAACCACCTCACTCAGTCCAGGATAACTCTTGATTACCTATTGTGTGCCAGACACCTACACCTGCTGGACTGTAAAAGCTATGAAAGCATCTTTATCGATCTTTTTAATTCAAACCAGTACTTGATCCATAATAAATACTCTATACACATTTACCAAATAAGTAATCATTTAACTCTCATTTTTCAACTTTAAAAAAACCCCTACCACTCAGAGAGGATGTCAACTTCCAAAGGTTATGCAGGAATAGTAAAATCAGGATTTATGGCCTGTTTGACTTAAAATCCACTCTAAAAAGATGTTACACGGTCTGTAACTCAGTAGGACTTACCTGGTGTATGAAAGAAAGATGAGTTATAATGACAAAATGAGACGACAAAGGCTAAGCTATTAGCTGTGGGAAGGAACAGATGGTAGACGACAGCTTGAAGAGGTAAAAATTTGGTGATTGTCCAAGTGTGGGAAGGACAGAAGTGGATAGAGCTAAGGATGATTTTTCAGATTCTAATAAGAGTAGGAGGCCCAGAGAATGATGAAACAGGCAAATCTGGAGAGGGAACTGGACCTGAGGAGTTCAAGTTGATAAATGGGTTAACCAGCAGGGGAGGCAAAAACCCTGGTTCCAGGAATGCCGTATACATAATTTAATAGCTTTTAAATTTTCCTTTAAACTTTTGACACAGTGGTAAATATACATAAAGCCATTTTAACAATTTTTAAGTTCAGTGGCATTCAGCGCAACCATCCTATCTACAAAACTTTTCCATCACCCATTAAACAACTCTCAATTCCCTCCTTCTCCCAGCCCGTAGTAACCACCATTCTACTTTGTCTCTTTGAATTTGACCACTCTAGGTACCTCATATAAACTGAATCATGCAATATTTGTCCTTCTGTGACTGATTATATCACTCAGCATAATGTCAAGATTCATCCATGTGGCAGCAAATGTTAGAATTTCACTCCTTTTAAAGGTTGATTTTCCTGAAACTCTGTGATTGGAAAAATAAAGGCTGAATATTCCATCGTATGTTTGTATCACATTTTGCTTATTCATTCATCCTTTAATGGACATTCGGGTTGTTTCCACATTTTGGCTACTGTGAATAATGCTGTTACGAACTTTGGTGTACAAATACCTGTTTGAATTCCTGCTTTCTTTTGAGTACATACCCAGAAGTGAAATTATTATTTACTCTCAAACGTTCTCTTTTAAATTATATCCTGTAGTAAGGTGTACACTCCTTTAATGAAGACAGTCTGCTAAAACTCATTTCCCCAAGTCAACAGGAATCTCTCAAACTGTAATGTGAAATTATCGTTGAGTTTTTTTTTCTTTTGAGGCATGGTCTGGTTCTGTCGCCCAGACTGGAGTGCAGTGGTGCAATTATAGCTCACTGCAGCCTCGGACTCCTGGACTCAAGTGATCCTCTGGCCTTGGCCTCCCAAATAGTTGGGACCACAGGCAGGCGCCACCATGCCCAGCTAATTTTTTTTGGGAGACGGGGTCTCACACTCCTGGGCTCAAGTGATCCGCCCGCCTCCCAAAGTGCTGGGATTACAGACGGCAGCGACCCAGCCGGGCCTTATAATTGAATTTTTGAAGCTTATTGTTAGTTATGTACTTCTTTACCTATGACACTAGACCCCCAAATAGCAAAAATAAGATTGGTGTAATTTATCACTGTGTTACCCTTAAGCTGTTAGCACAGTGCTTTGCTCATAGTAGGTGTTAAATGTTTGAAAATACAGTTCCAATATATCATTTACGGCATATTAATAGGCTATTAATTCAGTAGTAAAAACATCAGCTTTTGCATCTTTTAAAATATAAGTCAATCTTTTTTCCCTAAAGAAGGCAGCTTCGTCCCTCTCCTCACCCCCCAATACTCTTCCATCACACACAGGTAATAAAGTACTTATATATATTAAGTAGAGTCTCCAGAGGGAAGGATGGCAGGATACAATAATTTTCTAAGCGATCTGACAGTTCTATCCACAACACTCGGGTAAAACTATTTCGGGGGTCGGGTGGCGGGGGTGGGGGACGGGGCGTTGGGAGTGGAAAGAACGTTTTTCTGAGCGCAAG
>NW_016818769.1:413636-443891 GCF_001698545.2 Rhinopithecus bieti
TGGCAGGATACAATAATTTTCTAAGCGATCTGACAGTTCTATCCACAACACTCGGGTAAAACTATTTCGGGGGTCGGGTGGCGGGGGGGGGGGACGGGGCGTTGGGAGTGGAAAGAACGTTTTTCTGAGCGCAAGTATCACTGGGCCAACTTCACCCAGCCTACATTCCGTTAAAGCTCCCGTGGACTGCTCTGGGATCAAAGCGGAGACTGACTGGGACTCCGGCCGCCGGCCGCCTCGCGTGGAGCCTTGCTCCTCTCCTCTTGCCGCCTTCCGCTGGCCGAGACCGTTTTTAGGCCTTTGCCACGCTTCGGGACCGCCACGAACCCAACAGCCGCCCAAGACGCCTCTCGGCTCGCAGTCTGCGGACACATGCTCGGAGTCGGCGGCCTCCGCCAATAGCTGCCGTGCCGTGTCGCAGCCGCACGCTAGCGGGGTCAACGGCGCGGTGGGCACAGGGGTCCTCGCCAAGGTTCCGACGAGGACCTTGAAAATGGCTTCCGGGCATACGCCACAGCGGCCGTTACCAGACGCAAAACCGACGCTTCGGAGCCGAGAGCCTAGAGGGACAGAGCTCGGCGCACCATGGGACTCCCGGGACTCAAGGCCGACCGTGAGAGCGCACGAGGTTGGCGAGCCCCGCGAGGAAGCCCAGGCGCAGGTGTAGGCGCTGGCGTAGCCGCGGCGGTAGCGTCACGCAGCGAGGCCGCGCGTGCGCGGGCGTCAGGGCGTCTCTGAGTTGAGGACGCCGGCGGCACGGCGCTGAGCTTTGCTTTTTCGGTTGGGCATGTTTCTTACCGCAAGGTGATGGAAGCGACGGCCATTACAAAGACAGAAGCGTTGGCTTCAGTGAGTAGGGTTTCGTGATACAAGTTGGTGACTAACATGCTGCCTAGATTCGAGACTAAAGTCTAGTTGTTGGAGACACATGTGCAAAAGAGAACCAAAATTTAAATTCATGTTCGTGAGAGAATTGGACAGATGTTGGAGCATCTCTAGTTTATTATCAAGGACACTTTTTTCCCCCTCGAAATTTCATTTTGACGATGTGTGGAAAAATTCTTGAAAAAATTTGAAGTTGAGGGTCTTAGCAATGAAATGGGCAGAACTCCCAAGATTGCTCCGTTTGTATCTAATTGAACTACTAATGATAGTAAAGGGAAAGGATGAGTGTTTTTGTTCTTAGTAGGGTTTGAGATAGTGAAAAGCCACGCTTTCTGAGCCTGTTTGCGAATGTCTGAAAAAATACTGGATATTGTAGATTAAATGGTAGTCCACATTTAATCCACAGATTGGCTGCTGTGAATAATGCGGCTATGAACCTCGGTGTATAAATATCTGGTCCAGTCCTGCTTTCGTGTTTTTTTTCTCTTTTTTGAATCCCCAGAGGTGAAATCATTATTTACTTTTAAGCGTTCTATTTAAATTATATATTGCAGTGAGGAGTAAGAAAGAGGCTTTCCTTCTTCCCTACTGAACTAAGCAGCTATTTCCTTCAGGCAACTCTTTACAAAAACGGTTTTGTATTTATTACAGCTGAGTCAGTGTTGATTCTCTCAAATAGAGCCTGAAAGATAAATCTTCATTTTTGTTTCAACAAAACTTGGAAACAAAATGGAAGAAAATAACCTACAGGTAATGCCACCCTTTTTAGCTGTGTATTTGACTCTTAAGAATTATCACCTGGATGTATTGTGAGATAATTGCAAGCAAAATTGATCACGTTTAAGTCCTAGCATTTCCTGGGGTGTTGGTTGAGGTAAACAAGGGTATATACATAGATGAAAGAGTCACACTTGGTGTATGTAAGTAAAATAAATGTTTTTATTTTTATCACCAGCTGTTAAAGTAGCAAAATCTATTTTAAAAACATTCTAAATAGTGTTTCCCCAGTGTGATCGTGCATATGGATCACCCAGGATTTTGTTAAGCTGCAGATTCTGTTTAAGGAGGTCTAAGACGGGTGAGGCCCACGCTTTTGTGTTTCTAAAGTTTCTAGGTGAAGATGCCACTGGTTTGGAAACCACATTGGGAGTATCTAGGGTGTAGCTCCCTGCTGTCCAGTAGCAACACATGGCAAGTGGGCATTTGAAACGTGGCTAGTGGAACTGAGGAACTGAACTTTAACTTTCTTTTTTTTTTTTTAAAGACAGGGTCTTGCTCTGTGGCCCAGGCTGGAATGCACTGGCCCAGTCACGGCTCACTGCAGCGCTGACCACCCGGTCTCATAACTTCATTTTTAATTTTAAGTTTAAAAATGGATATTTGATTACATTATTGGAAAAAAGTATGGAATAACTTGGATACGTGAATGTATATTTTAAATGTAAAGTTTTTAAATCGAATACAACAAGTATTTCTGATGAAACTTTTGGAACTGAGATGCAGAAGTACAAAATATATAGCACACTGGATTTTGAGACAATGAAAAACAAGAATCTAAAATCTCACTTTTATATTGATTTTATGTGGAAATTATATTTTCGATATATTGGGTTAAATATTCTAATTCCAATTATAATTCCAATTATTGGGCTACAAGAAAGTTGCCTACTTGTATTTATCTATTGAACAGTGCTACACCAGATATCAAATACCCTTTGGACTACTTTTATAATACTGCTGTGTGGGAACAGTAACAGCTGTTACAGATTAATCTTATAAATCCTGTTTTTTTCTTGGGGTCATGTTAAAGAAAAAATTAGTCTGACTTTACTGAGGACTGTTGCGATAAGAACATTGCGAGGATGAAGAATTTGACCACATAGGGTGATCAGATAGCAGGAGTAGAAGATTCTGTCTAAAGTGACTTAGAAATATTCTTACTAAAACTGGGTTAGGCAGCCCAAAGATAGGATTGGGGCCAGGTTTGAGGTCTATTTAAGAAGATGACTCAGAGGAACCTGACTAAAGTTTGGTCAAGGAAAGAGTCTTTTGCTGGTGTGGTGGAATGTTCCTACAGATGCCCAACTACTCAGGAGGCCGAGGCAGGAGGATTGCTTGAGCCTAGGAATTTTAAATTAGCCTGGGCAACATAGTGAGACCCCACCTCTCTTAAAAAGAGAGTGTTGGCCAGGGGTCTTACTTAACAAGAGAGAGTGTTGGCCAGGTGTGGTGACTCACGCCTATAATCCCAGCACTTTGGGAGGCGGGCGGATCACAAGATCAGGAGTTCAGGAAGAGCCTGCCCAACACTAAATACAAAAATTAGCCAGGCATAGTGGCACGTGTCTGTAATGTAATCCCGGCTACTTGGGAGGCTGAGGCAGGAGAATTGGTTGCACCTGGAGGGAGGCAGAGGTTGCGTTGAGCTGAGATCGTGCCACTGCACTCCAGCCTGGGTGACAGAGCAAGACTCTGTCTTGGGGAAGGAAAGAAAAAAAAAATATAGATATATATATTATATATCTATATATTTTCAGTCATTATAAATATTTTCCAGCCTCCTGCCTACTTGGACCACAGGCTTTGGCAACTCACTTCATAAAATGTCCCTTGTGGTTAGGAGTCTTCTAATTGTTTCCTTTTTTTTTTTTTTTGAGACGGCGTCTTGCTCTGTCGCCCGGGCTGGAGTGCAGTGGCTGGATCTCAGCTCACTGCAAGCTCCGCTTCCCAGGTTTACGGCATTCTCCTGCCTCAGCCTTCCGTGTAGCTGGGACTACAGGCGCCCGCCACCTCGCCCAGTTAGTTTTTTGTATTTTTTAGTAGAGACGGGGTTTTCACCGTGTTAGCCAAGATAGTCTCGATCTCCTGACCTCGTGATCCGCCCGTCTCGTCCTCCCAAAGTGCTGGGATTACAGGCTTGAGCCACTGCGCCTGGCTTCTAATTGTTTTTATTGAATACGTTCATTAGTAATGTTCCCTTCAGCTGAAACTAAGCTACAGGGCGCATAGAACCAGATTCTCACTTATTAAAAGGCATGAGGATGCTTAGATGAACTGTGGAGGAAATGCAGTGCTACCTAATGATTTTAGGACAAGGGGTATGTGAAGGCCAGTGTGTTTTTCAAAGTGATTGGGGGAAAAAAAGGGTTTTTTTTTTTTTTATTTGCCCCTTATTTAATTTCTGAAGTCATGCGTGATTTAGAACCTGTCTTTTTTTGTTTGTGAACTTTAGTGCAGTAGTGTGGTTGACGGTAATTTTGAAGAAGTTCCCAGGGAGACAGCAATTCAGTTTAAACCTCCACTATACAGACAGCGGTACCAGTTCGTTAAAAATTTAGTGGATCAACATGAGCCTAAGAAGGTAGGTATTTCTCTTTCCAAACATTTAATTATTAAGACTAGTAGACTAGTCTTATGAAGTGTTTTGTCAAATGGATTAGTATGGAGAGACTTTTCACAGGGATTACTGCAATAGGGAGAATGCCATAACCACAAGATCTGCAAGTGTCTTAAGAGTTAAGCAAAAGAGGTTTTTCTTTTACTGGAGAAGTGAACAAAGCTAGAAACTAGGGAGGTGGGATGAAAGGTTGGTTTGAAAGGACAGTAGAATAGGGAGCCTTAAGGAGGGGCTCTTTCCTCAGGCTAAAGTTCAGGGCCCTGGGGAAGAAGGAAAGTTTGAATAAAGTATGGTTAAAAAAGGAATTTTCTTCCCATTGATCAGTGGGGACAAGTATTCATGAAAATCATTTGAGGCAAAGAATGGAAACACAAGGAATCTTAAGTTTTATGGAGGAGGGTCGTTCTTTGGTTCTTTGCGGTGAGCCCTTTCCTGGAACACAAAGCATAGGTGGATTTCTTTAGCAGATACCAGAAACACAGAGCTCACATAGAATTCAGCATTGTCAGGTTCAAATATGAAGAAAATCTTGAGATTTCGTAGTTGGATATGGTCTTGTAGGTACCGTATTTCTAGAGCATTTAGTTAGAATATCGGGCAAACTGGTATTGTAGCCACAGGTATTGTGGTTCTTTCAAAATTAGATGATAATGGGTCGAGTGCGATGGCCCATTTACACCTGTAATTCCAGCACTTTGGGAGGCTGAGGCAGGTGGATAGCTTGAGACCAACCTGGCACCATAGTGAGACCCTGTGTCTACAAAAAATAAAATTAGCTGGGCATGGTGGTGCGTGCCTGTAGTCCCAGCTACTCAGGAGGCTGAGGTGGGAGGATCCCTTGAGCCCAAGGAATTGAGGCTGCAGTGAGCTGTTACCACCTGCACTCCAGCCTGGGCAACAGAGCAAGATCTCGTCTCAAAAAGAAAATTAGATCATAATGAGCCTACTCAGTTAACTTCAGAGGAAAGTCATAATTGCATACAATCTACATACATACATCCATACCTGGTTACTATACTAATGAATTGGATGTGAATTAGATGCGGATAAGGTGAATTTCTAGATGAAAGCTTTCTTTTTCTGCTTGATATTGAAGACTTAGTGAAGATTCCTGTGTGTGAAGGTTTCCCTTAACTGCACCACTACTGTTACTACATTTGCACACAAAGGCGCAGGTATTAGTTTATATCTTTGTAGCCATCTATGCATGTGTATTCAGGTAAATCATCTAAAATTGGCTTTTTGGCAGCTCAAAGTTCAGTATGGAATTTCAGATGGTTTGAGGTAATTGTTTAATCAAATAAATGTGTGAGGGGTGAAAGCAAAGTTTTAGAAAGCTTTGTTTGCTGAAATATGCTGAGAATATTTAAGACTCCAAATTCTGATTCTGAATGGGAAAACTGTGTACCTAATTGTTTCCCATTAGTTCAATATAGACAGTAACAGTTGTTCTGGAATAGGAATGGACCTTTCTATTTTACTATGATCAAATAGAAATTTGCCTGTGGGCTTATAAAGTCTCAGGTTAATTTGTGTGTGTGTGTGTGTGTGTGTGTGTGTGTGTGTAGAATCTTCTGCCAAAAAGATCCTTTTATTATTTTATTACTGATATATACTCCCCTCTCTCCTCAAAAAAAAAAAAAGTTTTTGGTCATGCTTCTCTGGCTCTAAATGTCTTTGAAATAACGTTCTGTCTCATCTACAGGTTGCAGACCTGGGATGTGGCGATACTTCACTCTTAAGGCTGCTAAAAGTCAATCCATGCATTGAATTGCTTGTTGGAGTAGATATTAATGAGGATAAATTACGATGGAGAGGGTAATACCTACTTTCTGAAAGAATTATGCATTAATCTAAAACTAATGGCATTATTAACTGAGTTTAGAGAAAGTGTTGATTTTATACTTGTTTTAAAAGATTGGGGCTATTAGGGATTTTCATCTCACCGAATAATCAGGCTTTGCCATAACACTAAAAATACCTGCATTTTATTGCTACCAACTTAAAGTATAGCCTCAATTAAATGATTATAATAGTCAAAGCATTGCAAACTAAAATTCAGATAGCAGAATCTCATCACTTTAATGCTGGACACTATGATAATTTATAGCAGAGAATTTAAAATGCCCCAGAACACTGAGGCCAAGGCTCCAGGCCACCACCTCCATTTTGAACCATAGCATTTCTCCTATCTCTTGTGCATATAGTATATATACATTAGATTTCCACAGATTGCTTGAAGAATATTCTTTTTCTAAAGAACAAAAATCTCAAAATCACTGAATCAAAGTAAACTGGAAAACCAAAAGTATTACAAATGAAAACAATATAACAATATTAAATATTCAAAGTCTTTTTTTCATTGGCCAGTAACTTCCCATTGTGAGAGGAAGTTTCCCCATGACCTGGTGTTTAATATATCAAGACAAAGAAAACAGGCCATGGCAGACTTATATCAATAGAGGTAGAAGATAATTGTCAGAAGATCTGAGTTCTGTAGCTGGTGAGAATTTTCAAATAGATTGTGTTCAGAAAGTTTCTTCAATAATTATTTTGCAGGGATTCGTTAGCTCCTTTCATGGGGGATTTTCTGAAACCTCGGGATCTGAATTTGACCATCACATTGTATCATGGCTCCGTCGTGGAGAGAGACTCTCGTTTGCTTGGATTTGACTTGATAACGTGTATTGAATTGTAAGTTTTAAACTGATATACTGTATAACTGTTCATTTGCAAAACCTGAATAAGTCTCAGTGATCTTAGTGTCCTAAATATTTACGTCTTGATTATTGTAAGGAAAACTGCTCTTTGGTTGGGAATATCTTTTTACTCTGCTTTTCCAGCATTTTACTTAGAAATTTCAAGTATACAGATAAAAATTGCAATAAATACATAGTACCAAGAATACCTATACCCCCCTTATCCAGATGTTAACATCTTCCTCACTTTTTAAATAATTTGTACATTGCACCCTCCCTCTTCTGTTTCCCCCTCCTCCATCTCCCTTTAGAGTTTTTTTTTTTTTTTTTCCCTGAATCAATTAAGGGTGTACCCATGGCCCTTTGCCTCTACTGAAAAATTCAGTTGGAGGCCTCACACTACTTGACTTGAAAATATACTACAAAGCAGTAGCAATAAAAATATCGTGGTCCTGGTATAAAACAGAGACATAGACCAATGGAACAGAATAGAGAGAACCCAGAAATAAATCCATGCATTTACAGCCAACTGATTTCAACAAAGACACCAAGAACATACGTTGGCAAAAGGACACCCTTTTTGATAAATGGTACTGGGAAAACTCCATATCCCTATGCAGAGTGAAATTAGACCCCTATCTCTCACTTGATACAAACATCAACTCAAGATGGATTAAAGAGTTAATTGCAGATCCAAAACTATAAAAGTACTAGAAGAAAACAGGAAATGCTTCAGGACATTGATCTAGGCAAAGATTTTGAGTAAGACTATAAAAGCGCAGGCTACAAACAGAAATACACAAATGGGACTATACGAAACTGACATGTTTCTGCACAGCAAAGAATAGAGTGAAGAGAACCTATAGAATGGGAGAAAATACTTGCAAAGTATTCATCAAGGGATTAATATCTAGAATATACAAGAATCTCAACTGCAAAAAATAACCCCAAATAATTAAAAAATGGGCAAAGGACCTGAAGAGACATTTCTCAAAAGACATACAGATGGTTAACAAGTAGATGAAAAAATGCTCAACATCACTAATCATCAGGGAAATGTGACTCAAAACCATAGTGAGATATCTCATCCCATTTAGAATGGCTGTTTTTATAAAAAGACAATAAATGCTGGCAAGGATGCAGAGAAAGGGAACTCATATAAATTGGTGTGGATGTAAATTAGTACAGCCGTTATGGAAAACAGTGTGGAGGTTTTTCAAAAAACTGAAAATAGAACTGCCATGTGATCTAGCAATCCCATTACTGCATATTTATCCAAAGGAAAGAAATCAGTTATATTGAAGAGAGATCTGCACCCCAGTGTTTATTACAGCACAGTAGCCAGGATATGGAATCTACCTAAATGTCCCTCAGTAGATGAATGGATAAAGAAAATGTGGTATTTAGGCTGGGCGTGGTGGCTCACGCCTGTAATCCCAGCACTTTGGGAGGCCGAGGCAGGTGGATCACCTGAGGTCAGGAGTTCAAGACCAGCCTGGCCAACATGGTGAAACCCCATCTCTAGAAAAATACAAAACAATTAGCTGGGCGTGATGGTGGGTGCCTGTAATCTCAGCTTCTTGGGAGACTGAGGCAGGAGACTCACTTGAACCTGGGAGGTGGAGGTTGCAGTGAGCTGAGATTGCACCATTGCACTCCAGCCTGGGCAACGAGCAAAACTCCGTCTCAAAAAAAAAAAGGATATATGCACAATGGAATACTATTCAGCTGTAAAAGGGAATGAAATTGTCATGGATGAACCTGGAGGGCATTAAGCGAAATAAGTCGGGCATAGAAAGATAAATACCACATGTTCTCATATCTGGGAACCTAAAAAATGAGCTTAAATTTAAGTGTAGAGTAGAATTATTATTGGCTGGGAAGGGTAGCAGGGAGGAGAGGCTAGGGAGTGATTGATTAATGGATACAAAACTACAGCTAGATAGGAGGAATAAGTTTTATTGTTCTATAGCACTGTAGGGTGAATATAGTTAACAGTTGTGTATTTTTAAAGAGCTAGAAGAGGATTTTGAATGTTCGTAGCATGAAGAAATAAATGTTTGAGGTGATGGAGATCATTGCTGTGACTTGATCATTACACATTGTCTACATGTATCAAACTATCACTCTGCATCCTATAAATATGTACAGTTCAGCTTATTTCCAAGGCAAGGGGTATTAGGTAACCAGTCCCCTGTCCCCCCTTTTTAAATAAGAATATTTTTTTATTTTGGGCTCCCATTGATTAGATTCAGCTTATGCATCTTTGGAATACTGCAGAATGCCCAGAGGTTATTTGGGTCTTTCTCATGGCCTCCCATCTGGAAGCACATAATGTCCATCTGTCCCTCCTTGATGATACTAATTTTGATTCCCCTTCTCCTGCTCCCCGGTCAAGGTGTTTGCTCCACTGTGTAATTGCTGTTTTGATTTTGCCTTTTTCTCTCACGACTAATAGGGAGACATATTGAGATATGTAGATCTCAATATGTAGATACTTTGTCACACATTCGTATTTCCCCCTAGATTTAGCATCATCAGTGATTCTTGTCTGATCCAATCTTTATGACAGTGGAGGCAAATGATGTTTACTGTGATTCCAGTACTACCTCTAGACATTTACCAGTCAACCCTTGGCATTTTACCAGGAGCAAGAGCCTGCCCTCTCCCCACTTATTTATTTATCAGTAAGTGAACTCATGAATTCTTACTTTTTGATGGTTTATGATTTATTACTGCACTTATTTTCTTGTCCCAGGGTTGGCTAATGGGGGCCCCATTGAGCTGGCTCCTGAGTCTTGAGATAGGTCTCATTTTTGTAAGTACTCTTTGACATCCCAGATGTACCAGGCCTCCCTCCTACTTTTCCTTCTCTGGTCCTAGAATAACTTATTTCTCAAAGGAGCTCTGTTTCCTTTAAATGGGGATTGGTATTTAGGAACCTAAGATAGGTGCTTCTTAATGACTTTTAATAGTTAAAGGGCTTGCTCTGTGGTCAGTTTGCCTGGTTGTGTGTTCAGGTTGATTTCTCATTTTTATTTGTGTTTGTATGTATGCATTTATGTATTTTGAGACAGGGTCTCGCTCCGTCACCCAGGCTGGAGTGTGGTGGCACGATCTTGGCTTACTGCAACCTCCACCTCCCAGGTTCAAGTGATTCTCTTGCCTCAGCCACCTGAGTAGCTGGGATTACAGGCACGTGCCACCATGCCCAGCTAATTTTTGTATTTTTAGTAGAGATGGGGTTTCGCTATGTTAGCCAGACTGGTCTCGAACTCCTGGCGTCATGTGGTCTGCCTGCCTCGGCCTCCCCAAGTGCTGGGATTACAGGTATGAGCCACTGTGCCTGGCCTGATTTCTAATTTTTAGTAATATGTACTGCTCCTCCAAAGCAGAGAGTTTACTTTGTATTTTTTTTGTATTTTCTATTGCCTGGAACATACTAGTTATAGGAAACAAAATTGAATGAAGAACAAAGGAGCCATATATCAAGTTTAGAACGGCAACTGGCAATAAGAAAATCTACTCGTAGGTATTTTGGTCTCATCATTTGTACTTAAGTATATCCAGTTTGTCCTTCTTGAAGTGAGTGTTTCAGTTTCCCGTGTACCTCTTCTATTATTTTTATTTTTATTGTGGTAAAATACACATAACCAGAATTTTCCATGTCCACCATTTTAAGTGTACAGTTCAGTGGCATTAAATACATTAACATTGTCATGCTGCCACACTACCATCCATCCACAGAACTTTTTGTCTTGCAAAACCCAAACAATTACCAACCTGTTAACAACTCCCTGTTCCTGCCTCCCAGTAGCCACCATTCTATTTTCTGTCTCGATCAGTGGAATCAGGCATTATTTGTACTTTTGTGAGTGGCTTTTGCCACCTCTCACAATATCTTCAAGGTTCACCCATATGCTGTAGCATGTGTCAGAAATTCCTTCTTTTTAAGGCTGAATCGCCCATGTTATATGTGTATGCCATAGGCTGTTTATCTGTTGATAGGTACTTGGGTTGCTTCCACTTTTTGGCTATTGTAAAAAACGCTGTTCTGAACATGGTATACAAATATCCATTTGTGCTCTGCTTTCAATTATTTTGGGTATATATCCAGAATGGAAATGCTGGATCATATGGTAATTCTATTTTTAATTTTTTTGAGGAACTACCGTACTGTTTTATATTGTTTCTGTAACAGCTGCACCATTTCACATTCACATTATGGACCAATAACTTACTAGTCCAAGAATGGCAGTGACTTGGCTCGTTGAAGTCACTAGGAACCAAATTCCTGTGTCTTGTTCTACCGTCCCCTGGAGTGTTAAACCTATCTGTGGTCATAGCTGTGTCGCAGACATATTCTCCTGGTTAATAGGAGAGGGGAAAATCACAGAGGCATGTATGCTAAATATTTTAAGACCCAGAAGGGGAAAACATCTCTTCCATTCACCCTCTGTTTGTGAGAACTTAGGCTTGTGGTCACACCTGGCTGCAAAGGAGGCTGGAAATGGATCCTGTAAACAGGCAGCCATATGCCTGTGACAACTCTTACTATGGAGGAAGAATAGAGTAGAATCTGGTGGACAGCTAGCAGCATCCACCACAGAAGTCCTTGCCAAACTGCCTTCCTTAGGAGTGGTACTGATTCACACGCCTATTGCTTATGTAGGAGGGTTTATTTTCCTACCCCTTCACCATATGACTTTTCCAGTGTTGTCTTTTCCTACTTGATCTTTGACAGTCTGCTAGGAGGAAAGTAATCTCAGTATACTTTCAACTTATATTTTTCCTGTATCACATTTTCACCTGTTCCAGAGTTCAGAGCACTTCTCTGAACTATGTGTTTTTTTAATGAATTTTTCTTATTGGATTGTTAATATTTTCTTACTAATTCATATGCTTTCTTTTATGTTAGGGAAATTAGCCCAGTTAATATGATACACATAGCAGATATTTACCCCACTTTGTTGTTTGACTTTATTTTTAATGACTTAAAAAATAACATGTAAAATTGATGATTTTTAGGTGGTATAGTTGTGTGAATTTGAACACACATAGTTTAATGTAGCCATCACTATGGTCAGGGTACAGAACAGCCCATCACCCCAAACACCTATTTTGTACTACTCCTTTGCCATCATCTTCCTTTATTTTCCATCACTATAGTCTTGTCCTTTTGAGAATATATGACAATAGAATCATACAGTTTGTAACCTTTTTTTTTTTTTTGAGATGCAGTCTTGCTCTGTCGCCCAGGCTGGGGTGCATGGAGTGCATGGAGTGCAGGGTGCAACCTCGGCTCACCACAGCCCCTGCCTCCCGGGTTCAAGCCATTCTCCAGCCTCAGCCTCCTGAGTAGCTGGGATTACAGGAGCGTGCCACCGCGCCTGGCTAACTTTTGTATTTTGAGTACAGATGGGGTATTTTGAGTACAGATGGGCTGGTCTTGAACTCCTGACCTCATGATCCACCCACCTCGGCCTCCCAAAGTGCTAGGATTACAGGCGTGAGCCACTGCGCCTGGCCACAGTTTGTAATGTTTGTGACAATCTTCATTCACTTTGTGATGGCTTTGAGAGTTATCTAAGTTCTTCTGTGTGTCAGTAGTTGGTCCCTCATAGTTTCTGAGTAGTATTCCATTGTATGGAAGCTCCACCTTTCATTCTTTACCCATTTAAAGATATTTGGATTGTTTCCCATTGGAGTGATTATGAATAGAACAATTATAAATATTCACATACAGGTTTTGTGCAAAGATAAACTTCACTTGTGAGTGGGATTACTGGGTAGGTTGTAGGTTTAAGAGTGTGTGTATGTTTTGCTTTTACAAATTTCCCTCTGTGCTGGGCGTGGTGGCTCATGCCTCTAATCTCAGAACTTTGGGAGGCTGAGGTAGGCAGATCACCTGAGGTCAGGAGTTGAAGACTAGCCTGGCCAACATGATGAAACCCCATCTCTACTAAAAATACAAAAATTAGCTAGGGGTGGTGGTGGGTGCCTGTAATCTCAGGTACTTGGGAGGCTGAGGCAGGAGAATCGCTTGAACCCAGGAGGTGGAGGTTGCAGTGAGCTGAAATCATGCTATTGCACTCCAGCCTGGGCGACAAGTCTCTCTCTCTCTCTCTCTCCCCCGCTTCTCTCTCTCTCTCTCTCTCTCTCTCTCTCTCTCTCTCTCTCTCTCTCACACACACACACACACACACACTCTTTGTCTCCCCACACTCTCTCTCTCCGCACACTCTTTTCTCTCTTTCTCTCTTGACTGAGTTTTGCTTGTCGCCCAGGCTGGAGAGCAATGGTGCAATCTCGGCTTGCTGCAACCTCTGCCTTCTGGGTTCAAGCAATTCTCCTGCCTCAGCCTCCCGAGTAGCTGGGATCACTGGCGTGCGCTACCACACCCAGCAAAATTTTGTATTTTTAGTAGAGACAGGGTTTCATCATGTTGGCCAGGCTGGTCTTTAACTCTTGACCTCGGGTGATCCATCTACCTTGGCCTTCCAAAGTGTTGGGATTACAGGCGTGAGCCCCTGTGCCGGCCTGAAGAATTGTTCTTAGGTCATGTAAGCATTATGACATATTCAAAGAAGGGAGAAATCGATATGCAGATGGAAATTGTTTTTGATAAATCAATTAGAAAAATATGTGCAAGTGAAGCTAAATTTTATTATGTCTTTCTCATTGATCATTTTAGAATAGAACATTTGGATTCAGGTGATCTGGCCAGATTTCCTGAAGTGGTATTTGGGTACCTGTCTCCATCCATGATTGTCATCAGCACACCAAACTCTGAATTCAATCCCCTGTTTCCATCAGTGACCTTAAGAGATTCGGATCATAAATTTGAGTGGACCAGAATGGAGTTTCAGACCTGGTAAGTTCAGAAGGGTTTTTGTTTATTTGGGATCCTGTTGGAGTTTAAAATCTTAGGAAATAAATATTGATATACATACATTACCTAAATTGTTTTTTACTTTCTTCCAATAAAATTGATTCCAACGTGTGACTTAGTAGGTAATAAGATCACAAAGGAACCATTGCATTTGGGCAAGTGTGGAAAGGGAGGAGGTATAGTCACTGGGCACCTTTTATGTGAAGGCATCTGTAGTACTGGCATGGAGATGAGGAACAAAACAGAGGGAAGGTTTGGGGCAGTGAGAATGAGCCTCATGCCGCTCCCTGGGGTATCTCCTGAGGCTTAGTCATGTTTTCTGGTGTTACTGCAAACCCAAATGGGTAGTTGGGTTGAGCCCTTGTGGTCTCCTTGTCCACCCCTATACCCTGCCCATGATGTTCCTTTCCTCTTCCATATTCTTAGGGTAAATTGGAAACTGACACTATATTCTTGCCTTGACTTCTCATTGAAATAAATTAGGAATTTGTAACTTAGAAGTATTTACATTAAATGTATTTTTCATGTTCTATTATACTGCTGACCAGAAATGGTTCCTTATTTAACAGTAGCTCTACATTTACAAAAATGACTGCTGTCCTCGTTTTGGTTTCAGGGCTTTATATGTGGCAAATCGCTATGATTACTCTGTGGAGTTTACTGGTGTTGGGGAACCACCAGCTGGAGCTGAAAATGTTGGATACTGTACCCAGATAGGAATCTTCCATAAAAACGGAGGAAAGGCAACAGAAGCATGTGTTTCAGAGCAGCATGATCAGCATGTTTATAAAGCTGTGAGTATTCTTTGTGAGATATCTATCAGGGCTAAAGGTACATTAGGATGGTGAACTTTTTTGGGGAGTAAGAATCCCCAAACTAGAGATGAGTATCAATGACCTTGCTTTGTGGTTCAACCTAGGAGAATTCTTCAGGCCCCGTGACTTCTGTCCGAGTTAGCCTACGGTGTCCTTTGACACTGCCTGGCCCTTTGGTGTGTTTCAAGGCATGTTTAAGGGAATGATTGCTGGGGTTGTCTTAGAATACTTCAAAGTAGCTGGGTACAGTGGCTCACATCAGTGATCCTAGCACTTTGGGAGGCCAAGGCAGAAAGATTGCTTGAACCCAGGAGTTCGAGTGGAGCCTGGACAACATAGTGAGATCTCAGTCTCTACAAAAAAACACCCAGAATACTTCAAAGCAATACTTCAGCAACCTCTTTTTGTAATCTGTTAGGATTATCAGTAGTAAAAAGGAAAGCCAGCAGCAGTTTCTCCCCGGCTTGGCTTAGGACATTACTCTTTGAGCCTACAGACTTCTCAGACCTTTTTGGTTTAAAGAGAAGAAGAAGAAACACATCCTCCCCTTTTTAAAAATTTATTTAATTAGGGGGCTTGTTCTGTCACCCAGGCTGGAGTGCACTGGCACAATCATGGCTCACTGTAACCTTGAATTCCTGGGCACAAGTGATCCTCCCACTTGAGCCTCCCAAGTAGCTAGGACTACAGGTGTGCACCACCATGCTCAGCATTTTTTTTGTTGTTGTTGAGACAGGGTCTCACTATGTTGCCCAGGCTGGTCTTGATCTTCCATCCTCAAGCAGTCCTCCTGCCCCACCTTCCTAAAATGCTGAGATTACAGGTGTGAGCCACTGCATTTACCCACATTTTCTCTTTTAACAGAACCATTTTTCGTTTTTTGGCCCTTTCCCCTGTAATATCAAGTAGAAATACTGGGTTCGTGTGACTTGGTAGAAACCTGGCTGGGAGACATTGGGCATTAGCATTAGAAAGCAAATGAGATAGTTAATGTTTGTGTGTCAGTAATTAGACTCCCATTATAATTGAGGCATTTACGATTAGTAGGATCTGACATATATTCAATATGTACATTTATTCTTACATGGCAAAAAAGTTATTGATGGCTTTGAAAAGTTTTCCATGTATTTTCCATATAAGTGTTTTGTTTTTTCCCTTCAGGTTTTTACCACCTCATACCCGAGCTTACAGCAGGAAAGATTCTTTAAACTTGTGTTGGTTAATGAGGTGTCCCAACAAGTGGAAAGCTTAAGAGTGAGCCATCTGCCAAGGCGGAAAGAACAGGATGGGGAACGGGGTGATAAGCCCAAAGACATTGGCGGCTCAAAGGCCCCTGTCCCATGCTTTGGACCAGTCTTCACAGAGGTTGAGAAGGCCAAGATCGAGAACTCTCCCAAACCCTTCTGTGTTGGAGATAAATTTTTCGTACCTCTGCAGAGACTCCTTGCTTATCCCAGGTTGAACCGCTTATGTGCTAATGAAGAGATGATGAGATCCGTCATTGCTGACTCAATTCCTCTGAGCAGTGATGGTTCTGCAGTGGTGGCTGACCTGTGTAATTATTTTGATGAACAGTTTGAGTTTTGAACCATGTTTATTTCCTGAAATTTCAGGGTCTCAGTGATAGTTGTGCTCACTTAGAATTTAGGTTTTTGTGTGTGTGTGTAATCCTAATTCAAGTAATGTTTTTAAAATTTCACTGCAAAAGTCTGTGTTCCAAGCCATTGGACAGACCTGCTTGACATATGGCCAGACTGCAGTAAGCCCTGAGAAAGATATTAGGGTTTAACTAAAAACAGGTGCTTTCCTTTGATCTTGGACTTTTTTGTTTTCTCAAGAATAAAAAAGTTGGATATGGTAATATGTTAATTTTGAACTTACCTATATTTTTTGTGTTAGAGCCATGAGTTGATTGTTGTTAGTCTGTTCTCACATTGCTGTGAAGAACTACCTGAGACTGGGTAATTTATAAAGAAAAGAGGTTTAATTGACTTCCAGCTCTGCAGGCTGCACAGGAAGCATATGGGAAGCTGGGGAGGCCTCAGGAAACTTCCAGTCTTGGTGGAAGGCCTTCGAAGGGGAAGCAGGCACGTGTTACACAGTTAGAGCCAGAGGAAGAGAGCTTGGGGAGGTCTACACACTTCTAAATAACCAGGTTTAACAACAAGAATAGCAAGGGGGGAAATCCACCCTCGTGACCCAGTCACCTCCCACCAGCCTGCTCCACCAACATTGGGGATTACAATTTGACATGAGATTTGGGCAAGGACAGAAATACAAACCATATCAATTGTGATATTAAAAATTTAAGAGAAAGTTATCAAATATAGTGTTCAAAACCTTTTCCTTGGGGTAAGTAAGAGTAGCTTTAAAATTTTTCTGGGATTCTCTGTCTCCTTTATGCCAAATTCTAACCTGTGTAATATTTAGCCTAGAACATTGATGAAACAGCAATGCAGGTGGTTGGAGGGCATAGAAGCCTCTTCATGAGGTAAGTGCTGTCCATGTTTTTTTTGTTGTTGTTCTTTTCTTGAGACAGGGTCTTGTTCTATTGCCCAGGCTGGAGTGCAGTGGCATAATCACGGCTCACTATAGCCTCAGCCTCTGGGCTAAAGTAATCCTCTCACCTCACCTTCTCCCCAGCAGTAGCTTGTACTACTGGCATGTACCACCATGCCCAGCTAATTAAAAATTTGTAGAGATAGGGTCTCACTATGTTGCCCAGACTGGTCTTGAACTTCTCGGCTCAAGTGATCCGCCTGCCTCAGCTTCCCAAAATGCTGGGAGTGTTTTTTGAGTACCCTATTCTCAGGATGGAATTGAGGTGGTAGTACTAATGGGAGAAAGAAACATAGCTTCACCTCATGGGGGAAAACAGTAGTTTAAATGAGAGGCTAGGCACAGGAGTCCAGAGGTAAGCCCCAGGCATGGGAGCTCTGCCACTTTAGGGACCCAGACATCCATCTTGCATGTTGTGGCTACTTAGCATGCCGGCCAGGAACAGAGATTTGAGCTCTGGCCACCATTTTCATATTCTAAAACAGCAGAAAGAAGAGAAGGGACAAAGAGCACACAAGCTGTCGGGTAAGGCTTACTGTGGGTTGTTATGCAACACGACTGCTTACTTCCTGTTGATCAGAAGGAAGTCTTCAGGCCGCACAAAGGGAAGCTGATGTATTAGTCTATTCTTGCATTGCTGTAAAGAAATAGCAGAGACTGGGTAATAAAGAAAAGAGGTTTATTGGCTCATGGTTCCGCAGACTGTACAGGAAGCATAGTGGCTTGTGCTTCTGGGGAGGCCTCAGGAAACTTCCAATAATGGCAGAAGGCAAAGGGTTGGTTCGGGGCGAGGTGTCTCACATGGTGGGAGCAGGAGCAAGACAGAGTGAGGGGGTGGTGCTAAAAACTTTTAAACAGATCTTGGGAGGACTCTGTGATTAGAACAGCACCAAGGGGATGGTGCTAAACCATTCACAAAGGATCCACTCCCATGATCACTTCCCACCAGGCCCCACCTTCAACATCAGGGATTACAGTTTGACATGAGGTTTGAATGGGGACACAGATCCAAACCGTATCAGCTGGGAAATGTAGTTTTTATTCCGGGAGGTCATGTGTCCACTTGGTCTGCCAAGGAACAAGGGGAGAAGAAACATTGTGGCAAATAACCATCTGTGCCACAGCGGGGACATCCTGACCAGTCTGGAATGGGGGCTATGCTGACGCAGAGTTGGTGCCTGGGAGAGGGCTGGGGGAGTAATTCCCAAGCTGAGTTTCCAAGGGTTAATAATTAAGCAGATAGGAAGGGGATTTGGTGAGGGGGGAGAGAATGAAGGGATTCTGATGAGAACCATCTTTTAATCACATTACATTGGTAAACCAGCTGTTTTTTCCGTGAATTTCTAATACTGCTATCAGACTTCCCCCATGAATGCTCAAAGGTGCTCATGAACAAGAGATTTGTAGCCCCACCCTATTCCTGCTCTCAAAGGCCCTCTGTCTGTCCTCACCTTTCTAGACCTCCGCAGTTTTCACTCTAGAGTTCCCTTCTCATCATTGGTCTTCTGTGGTAGAGCCAAGGTTTCTAGCCAAGACCAGCTCTTTCTCCGATCTTTCTTGAAAGTTAATCAGTTAATTTTGTTCGAGCCTAATCACTGGAGCCCCCACATGGAAATATTTTAAGTGTCCGTGACTGCCATGGGGGCTGGAGCCACTCTTTCCCATGGCCTTCCCGCTCTCTCTACGACTTCTGTACCTACGTTCTTGAGAAGTGTGTCTTTCCCCTAGACTGGATACAGGCCTTTCTTTGCACACTGAAAGACTCATTAATACTTGAGGTCAGGGGTTGCCAAACATGCTTTTGGGGCTAGACAGTAAATCTTTGCAGGTGATCCAGTCTCTATCACAACTATTCAACTCTGCTTGAGTCAAAGCCACCACAGACAGTATGAAAACAAGTGGGTTCAGCAGGAGACAGAGTTTAATCTGCAGTCTCGAGAGAAAGTTCTCACTGCCACTGCCCACCTCCCAGACTAGATAGGAAATCTGCACTACCAGGTATTGAAACCTCCCTGGCCCTTGAGATCTGAATATAATTTGCCTCCAACTTCTATTTCCATAGTCTGGGTAACTCCAAAACTCTGAGACTTCTATGTTTCCTAAAAGCTTAAGTTATCCCAGCACTGCCTGCCTTCAAGTTCAGTTCCATACAAGTGAGATGTGAATCTCAGCCCCTTCTATGCTGCCCTGAGGCTTCTCAAACATGTCCCACCTTACCCTCCTCCTCACCCGGCAGCAGCTCCCAGCTCACCTTCCCCAGCTGCCCTCGCTTGCCCCACCCTCTCCCCGCCTCTCCTGTGACTGCCAACCTCCCGCTCCACTGCATGCCCAGCAGTTCAACTCCTTCAAGTGTTCTCAGTCCTCAGTTCTGCCAGTGATTATCAAGGGAGAGCTCCAAATAAAGCCAATTTCCTCAACTAGAGTTTGGGTGCCAAGAACATTATAAATCTTTATCTCGTTATGCCTGGTCCTGCGGAGACTGTGTGTGGAGCAGTTGACAGGAAGTCAGGGACTGAGCAGCGTCAGCAGTGGCAATGTGGTCTTTTGAAGACTGAGAACCATGGGTTTCTGCCTTCATGGAGAATGCTAGGTGCTAACTACGGCAAACATGACTTATCATTACATATGTGAACCTCTTAAAATTTGAGACAGGTCTCAGTTAATTAAGAAAGTTTATTTTGCCAAGGTTGAGGATGCGCTCCCATGACATGGTCTCAGGAGGTCCTGACGACATGTTCGCCAGGTGGTCGGGGCACAGCTTGGTTTTTATACATTTTAGGGAGACATGAGACATCAATCAATATATGTAAGATGTACATTGGTTCCATCCAGAAAGGCGGGGACAATTCAAAGCAAGGAGGGGGCTTCCAGGGCACAGGTAGAAGAGAGACAAATGGTTGCATTGAGTATCTGATAAGCCTTTCCAAAGGAGGCAATCAGATATGCATCTATCTCAGTGAGCAGGGGGATGAATGGGAGGCAGGTTTGCCCTGAGCAGTTTCCAGTTTGAATTTTCCTTTCAGCTTAGTGATTTTAGGGGACCAAGATATTTTCCTTTCACATATATAATGCACATCCTTGGCGATATCTAGACAAAGGGGACAGCTGGGAATATTGCTGAGGTCTAGCAAGCTGCTAAAAGCTGGCAGTCAGAAATGTGTATAGTAAATGTAAAATACAAGCTTTTGAAGCCAGCAGCATGTGTTATATACCTTTTATCTTGAAAGTTAACAATTCATGTCCTCTATTTCTCTGTTGGGTTCTTAATGTTCCTGCTGAATTGTATATACTCTGCCTGCACACTTTTGCCTTCATTGCTGAAATGATCTCATTTCTTTCTACCTGCTCCACTTCATCCTGCATGCTAGACTCAAGCTATAATTAGTCAGATTAAGCTGTGATCTGATTTTATTGTCTTACCCAACAACACGACTCCCTGCTCCCACACATCACCCTTGACCCATCAGAGCCTTTGCTTTCACTGAACAGGCTCTGTGTGTTCTCACTGCTGTGTCCCGCCTGGCCTTGTAAATATGTTCTTTACCATGCTGCCCAAGCAGTGCCTTTGGGTAGAAATCTTCATGGAACTGTACTTACAGAATTTTTCATTAATCCCACACCAAAGGAAACAATTTTACTTTATTTAAGCAAAATGTGCAATGCTTCAAAGTCTGTTGAAATTACTTCAAATTTTAAAAGTTACTGAAAAGATACAAAATGTGTTTTTCCTTTGGTGTAAATTTCATGAAATATATGTGAAATAAGAGCAGACAGGATCACTTGAGACAGGTAGACTTGAACTGAATCATCAGACGTTTAAGGCCAGAAGGTGGCACACTTTTCCCATTTTAAGTGGCTGCACATACTCGCTTTAAGGATTCCCCAACATAAGATTAAAAAAAAAAAGATGCCAAAAATCTTAGGCATGCCAACTTTCTGCAGAGGTTTGAGGTTTTCTGCAATGCATACACTAAGGAAAAACAGTGTTGAAATGGTTTGAAGATCTGCAGTGAAGTCAATTTCTTAAGAAATGGTTGAGGTGATACCTCAACCTAGCTGGGTAATAAATGCATGGGAAGGAGGTCTAAACATGATCATTTGGGAAATTTTCTGACATTTCCTATTAAATAGGTTCACATGGAATAGAGATCACTGACCCAGGGAATGTCTAAATTTATGCCTGTTTAGGTTTCTTAATTTTTTTATTTTTTATTTTTTAAACAGAGTCTCACTCTGTCGCCTAGGCTGGAGTGCAATGGCATGATCTCAGCTCACTGCAACTTCTGCCTCCTAGGTTAAAGCGATTCTCCTGCCTCAGCCTCCCAAGTAGCTGGGATTACAGGCACCCACCACCATGCCCAGCTATTTTTTTTTTTTTGTATTTTTAGTAGAGATGGGGTTTCACCATGTTGGTCAGACTGGCCACCAACTCCTGACCTCAGGTATCTACCCACCTTGGCCTCACAAAGTGCTGGGATTACAGGCGTGAACCACTGCACCCGGCCTAAGGTTTCTTAATTTTTTGTTACACTTTGTATAATGTGGAATGGATTAACTCCACCAGTGATTTCCTACCTATCATACAAATGGAAGGAAATATTTCATTATGTGCTGCTATGATAAGTGATGCATAGGTACAGGAAGCGAAGAAGTGAAAACAGGTGAAAGAGAAAGGGAAGGACAGACAGAGAAAGAGGAAGAAAATCACGAGGTATTGAAGAAAGGTGGGCCAAGTTGAAACAAGGCTGGGTCTGAGAATTCCATGCTGGAGATGTGGGCAGATCAGTCCTGCCAGGTTCTGCTGTGATCTGGTACAAAGTTATTCTGGGTGATCCTCTGTACTGGGGAGGAGTGTGGAGGGTTTCCCATAGAGTGTCCATACCCTACTCTCTCCTGACAAGAGACAGGGTGCTTTCTCTTTAGTCACATAACCTTTTTACATCTGCACTGTCCAGGGAGGCCCTGACAATCTGCAGAGAAGAATCTGGGTTCAAACTGACATTAAACCATAGTTCTTTATTAATATTAAATTGCTATTATAAGTTGAGTATCAGCAGAGGGACACTGTTGGCATTGTTTTTGCTCTCTGAGGACATTCTGGTCTAAGGGAATAGAACAGTCTGTATGAGGACATAGGTGACACTAAATACCATTTGTTAAGTGATGATCTTTAATAGTGAAAAAATTGTTGTGGGTACATAGTAGGTGTATATATTTATGGGGGGTTTATAAGATATTTTGATATAGGCATGTAATGTGTAATAATCATATCAGGGTAAATGGGGTATCTGTTACTTCAAGCATTTATCCTTTGTGTTACAAACAATCCAATTATACATTTTTTTTTTTTTTTTTGAGACGGAGTCTTGCTCTGTCTGTTGCCCAGGCTGGAGTGCAATGGTGCCATCTCGGCTCACTGCAACCTCTGTCTCCTGGGTTCAAGCGATTCTCCTGCCTCAGCCTCCTGAGTAGCTGGGATTACAGAAGTGTACCACCACACCCGACTAATTTTTGTATTTTTAGTAGAGATGGGGTTGGTCATCTCTACTAAAAATGTTGGTCAGGCTAGTCTCGACATGTTGGTCAGGCTAGTCTCGAACTCCTGACCTCCAGTGATCCGCCTGCCTTGGCCTCCCAAAGGGCTGGGATTACAGGCGTGAGCCACTGCACCCGGCCCAATTATACTTTTAAAATGTACAATTACATTATTTTTGACTATAGTCACCCTTTTTTGCTGGCAAATGCTACGTCTTATTCATTCTTTTTTGTACCTATTAGCCATGCCCACCTCCCACACTCTACCCCCCAACTACCCTTCCCAGCCTCTGGGTAACTATCCTTTTACTCTCTATCTCCGTGAGCTCAATTATTTTAATTTCTAGTTCCCACAAATAAGTAAGAACATGTGAAGTTTGTCTTTCTGTGCCTGGCCTATTTCACTTAACATAATGGTCTCCAGTTCCATCCATGTTTGTTGCAAATGACAGGATCTCATTCTTTTTTATTGCTGAATAGTACTCTACTGCGTTTATATACCACATTTTCTCTATGAATTCATCTAAGTGTTGATGGACACTTAGGTTGCTTCCAAACCTTGGGTATTGTGAATAATGCTGCAATAAACATAAAATTGCAGATATCTCTTCAATATACTTATTTCCTTTCTTTTGGGTATACACTAATAGTGGCACATTTAATAAGCATCTGTATGTCCAACACTAGAAATGAGTATATGTGTACAGATGCTATACAAAGGCAAATTTTGGCTTGACGGACCACTGAGTGCCTAGAAAGTAGCATACTCTTAACAACAATGCCCATGTCTTTCATTACAACCCAATAGAGTGTTGGTGTTATGTCCATCCTAGATTAGAAAATAGGTTCAGGCCAGGCGCATGGGCTCACACCTGCAATCCTAGCACTTTGGGAGGTCAAGGTGGGAGGATCACTTGAGCTCAGGAGTTTGAGGCCAGGTTCAGAGGGGAGTTTGTATTCAGACTCAGGTTTGTCTCACCCAAAGCCCAGGTCCATGCCATTGCATGGGCTGCCCCAGGGTTCAAAGAGAAGTCCGCCACAGGGGCGTTCAAATCTGTCCCATGCTCCCTGGTAATAAATAAATAAACCCTCAGGGATAAGTTATTTTCGTCCTTTCATTTCTGTTTTCTTACCTTGGCACAATTTTCTGATGGAATCTTAACTGATATTTTAAAAGATAAAGAACATCTAAACTTTTAATATACGATTTTATTGAACATGTTCACCTTTACATTATTACAAACATTTTACAAATAAAAAATCAGTTTTGTAAAAAAAAAAAAAAAAAGGAAACATTTCCTGGATTATCACTGTATAGTTGAAACAAAGAAATAAAATATATAAATATGAAGATCATTCTCCAAGTATTAGAACAGAATACTGATGGAATCACTTCAATAAAGTTATTCATGAACATTTGCATGGTTACCCACACATCGTGTCATCTTCCAAAAAATCAAACACATGAGAGGAAGGGGAGCCTCAAATGAGATGTATCTAAATGTCTTTTCTCCATGGGATTTGGTCAATGCATATCAGTAAGATAATTTCTTTGCTATATATATAAGATAAACATTTGAAAATGCAGAATACATTGTGTAAATTAAAAATTTTGTCAGCTTTGTCGTATGGGAAGTAACTACATGGACCACCCACACAAACGTTTAAAATACACTGTGTATATATTATCTTACAAAAATCGCATATGTAAGGGAATAAGGCCTTTATTTCCAGAGCATCTTAACATAGGATTAATATAGGTATATTTATCTTTTATATTTTAGACTTCAAATTCTTCAACATCTCAGCTATTAACATTATGCATAGTACCTAAAACAACATATGAGTAGTGGCACAACACAATTTCAACTACAGTACTTGGTTGTATTCACATGACGTACCATCTAGAAGTGACCAAACAGAATTTCAGAACTGCCCAATTTAAAGACCTGTTAAGAAAATAAAATGCAACCCCATCATATGAGCCCAGTTTGTCTCTCAGAGTGTTGCTACATATACTGGAAGACTGATGCTTCGGAGTATGTACTTAAATGAAGTATTTGATAATAATGTCAGCTTCAGCTTGCAAAGTGTTCTAGTCAGCATACAAATCTGAAAGCCTAAAATTACCTCTGTATGTTAATTAAAACTAACTGCTGTTTGAATTTGAGTATGTTTTGTCTGGAGGCTAGCTGGAGATGTGTTTTCTCCCTTCTAGCAACCAATTGGCTAAGTGGTCAACCTCCGTGGCTCACAGTTTTGTAAAAAAAGCATATACAAAAGAAATTAGGCTGGGGATAGTGGCTCATGCCTGTAATCCTAACACTTTGGGAGGCCAAGGTGGGAGGATTATTTGAGCCTGGGAGTTGGAGGCTGTAGTGAGCAACGATTGCGCCACTACACTCCAGCCTTAGGTGACCGAGCAAGACCCTGTCTCTCTTAAAAAAGGAAAAAAAAAAAAAGTAAAAAAGAAAAAAGAATCCAGAGTTTGGATATTTTTCTGATAGTGTTAAGCTGGAATGGGATGGTGGAGTGGTGGAGTTTAGGGCTCTTGGTCAAGACTTTTTCAAGATCATAAGCACTAATCCACATTAGCTGTTGGTATAAGCAGCCTTCAAAAACACCACAAAGGGGAGTCAACCATTCAAGTGTAAACTGATGGCCCAAGGCCTTCTCTGCCCTTTACTAGCCTTCATGACCTGTGGGGTCTCAGTGAGCAGCTCACGGCACAGGAGGTGGGTCTCCTGACTGGCCTGTGCATTCTCCCAAACAAGACATTTAAGACTCTTCTTTATCTCATCACAAATACACAGCTTTAAAATACCATTAGTCTTTTTCTCTAGGATATAATTAGAAAAAGTATACATCTGCAAATTCTTCAACACTGGGTGATTTGAAATTTGACTTTAATATTTAAAAATACATTTACTAATAATCTAAATTTTCAAGTCAAATTTTCTAAACTCAAAACATAAACAGAAGTGGACTTGTTATTTAATAAACAGATTTTTTTCAATGGCTAACATGGTTAAGATGTTTTTAACCATGCTCTTAGAAAAGGAAAATCAGAGAGTAAGGCAGACACTTAGGCAACCCTTAGCGAGTATTTTGAAAGGACTGCACTGAAATTTGAATACAAAGTGTGCCAATGGAACACAAAATGGAATAAAACGGATCCAGACTTTTGCTGACTACAGAAGACATAGACATTAGTTCTTTTTTCTTCCTAATCAGTGTTTCTATTTATTAAAATATTTGTTATATTTACTACTACATAAATCAAGATGTATCTGATGGCTGCTAAGATTATAAAGGCATGATTTTTATGCTTTTCAAAATCTCTCTACTTTTTAAAAAGAATTCTGTACCATTTAAAATACTGAGAACCAGCCTTGTATAGAGAGGTGTCGAACCAAGGGCAGCCAAGGATGAGTAAGATGGGCACCGCCCTGACTGCAGGACCTCTTACATGTCTGATGAATGTTCTCACTGAACCCCACTTACAATCTAGTTTTATCATTTTCAAAACTGCAAAATCATCTGCACAGCACCAATAAAAATATAGCCTAGAAATAATATTTTGAAAATAGAAAAATACGTTTTAAAAAATGTCATAATAAATATCTCTCTAAATAATATCTTCATATCTCTATAAAAAACTTTCTTTGATTTTTCCCATAATATATAACGAATGGATCAGTTCACGTGAAGACAGAATGCAAGTCTTTACCACTTAAGTCCCTTGGTTAGGCTAAAATGTTCAGGTCATTGTTTTATCCTTAAAAATAAATCTTAAAAAATAAAAAGTATAATAACTCAGAACATTCTCTCTCTCAGAGTCTCTCTACATTCAAAATATAAAACAGGGTATCATCTTTTAAAAAATTCCAGAACCTCTTGGTTAATATAGTATTGGATCAATGCAGAATACCCAATCCTTGAAGTATAAAAAACAGCAACAAAAGTCCTAATATTAACTATTCAAAATTTCCCAAACCTTTAAATTTGGATATTAAAATAATATAATTTCCTCCTTATTTTTGCCAACGTGAAAACACCTAGACCAAAGTCATTCTATTCTGACATATTATCTTTCCTGGGTATGACTTTGAAAGTAAGAATTGGGGAATTACTGGTTATACAGATTCTACATTTTTCTTGACTAACAGTGATTCCAGAAAGTTTGATCTTTCCACATGGAAACTGTCATGTAAGAACAGAAAAACTCTAAGGTTTATCTGCTGTGCTGCTCAACTGGATCCAAACCAGGTATTCTTATTTTAAAAGCTATATTTGATGTATGTTATATTCTACTCTTGCCTCAAAACAACTAACTTTTGACACAGTGGAGAAGAAAATAGTACCTACAGAGAGCTAAAATGGAAACCTACCAGTCCACATCAGTCACGGCAAGCAGCTGTCATGCTGCTACCCACCACCACTTTGGAAAACTGTTAGCCTCAGGTAAGTCTGAATTTACATGGAAAAGGCTTCTCTGTTTCTGACCATATTACCATTCTCCTCTTTTTCTACATTTTGACTCCTGAAACCAGCAGACCTTAACATTCAGTGAGTTAAGACAGCTCTTCTGTTAGGGTGCCTAACACAGTGGGTGTTAAACTTATTTTGAGTCTTTTATGTAGTGCTTGGGGGTGATTCTGCAGCTCATCTAATATTAATGACAATTAATAATATATACTGCATAAAAATGGCATTACATCCATTCACATATCTCAGACTGAAATGCACTTGTTATTTCATTTATGACTGATACATTGAGAATTATGAATAAGCACATCACATGTTTCAATTGTAGTCTAACATTTTCCCAAAGCATGAACACCCACACTTTATACAATGCTGTAGGTAGTGTAATAGGGAAGATTTTCAGAACAGGAATTATGACTATCTTGACAAAATCTATAGGGTTTAAGTTATATTCATGTACTGTCTCTCAAACTAAAAAAACCAAACCATAGAGCCCAAATCTATTGAGCACCTTGATCACAGATTTTTACACTTGAATCCTAAAATGATACTCCGATGTGTATAATGCTGTTTTCTCCACTGGGGTGTTCTGAAAGACAAAGCAGGCTTTTCATTATCATGTGCAGTGACCACAGAAGCCAGGTGCTTCCAAGGCACACAGCAGCACGGTGCCTGGAGATTGCCATGCAGATGTTCCCCTTTGGTGGCTGGTACAGGATAGTGGTGGGTCCTTCCAGAGAAGAAATCAGCATTGACTTTCCTCTTGATAGTTGAGGTTCATTTTCTATTAAGTGCTTGAATAAAATGCCTTGATACATCAACTACTCACATCTTAAATCCACAGGGAAATGTTTTCACCGGCTTGACTTCTAGCGTTTGATCACAACTTGTTCATAAGCTCCAGACCCTACCCTAAAACAGTAGAGGAAAAAAACTTCAAAATTTTGAGCTGTAGTGTTTGAAACTGTTCCAAGTAACCTCGTCCCTGGAGAGATGGGTCATTAGGTATTTTTCTACTAGATCTGATTTCCACAAGGTTTAAAGGCATCATGGATAGAAACTATGTGAAATATTAAATGTTTATAATTAATACACTGGATTAGTCTAGATCCTGATTCTCTTGCACTTATTCCCAAAATAATCTTACAATTCCCCAATTCTTGACCAATCAACAAACGTTGGCAAGAAATGTTCTTCAAACATGTTTATCTATCCATTCTAAAATCGGTCTCATCCAAGAGCATATGTTGACTCTGGCAGTGCATCAGGACTCACACTGAGTTAATGGTGATGGTCTTCAGCTGTCATAATATTGTGGCGTTTTCATGACAGGGTTTCATTCTGTTGCCCAGATGGAAGTGCAGTGGCGTGATTGAAGCTCACTGCAACCAGAACTCCTGGGCTCAAGCAATCCTCCTAACTCAGCCTTCCAAAGTGCTGGATTACAGGCATGAGCCACTATGCCTGGCCCATTACTGCCTAAAGTTATCACCAGGTACCCATTTCCCAATTTATCAAGATGTCAGGGTATACCTTACTACTGGTCATTTCACCCTGAGTGTGCCTGAGTTTAGTAAGCCCAGAAGCAACCACCATGACTAGTGTCTCCCTTAATGACATTTTAAGAGGAAATTCTAAACAACAGAAGTAAGGTAGTAGTGATTACTAGCCCACCATGGACTTAGCTGGACTTCTCAGTTGACTGCCCAGAAACTCCTTTTCTCACAGATTCATTCTACAGAAGAAATAGGAACTTCCTCAACAGAATGCCAGTGAGCACCCATTCATACCTACAGAAAATCAGAATTTGAAGAAACCATGGTGGGCAGCACGGCACACTGGCTTTTAGATGCCCTTTAAAAAATGTTCTGCCTCTGGCCATGATGAAGTAACAGGAACCAGACTTTCCCTCCTGCCTTATATAATTAGAAAACTGGATAGAATAAGTGAAATGACAGTTTGCACATACTAGACAACAGGCAGTGCAGGACTGTGGTCCCAAGAAACAAGAAATAAATGAAGAGAGCCTGACAACCGCCCCAGCTAGCTGCCTGAAGCAGTTTCCTTCAGGATCCTCCGAGCCTGCAGTGTAGAGAGGAAGACCCCAAACACAGCCTGCTGGTCTCTCTGAGGGGAGGAGTCAGAGGTCAAAGCTCAGAGGGGCTGGGGACTAGAATTTGTAGATCAGAATAACAGAAGGAGGGGTTGGGGAAAACAATGGCTGGAGAATTCCAGATTTGATTTTGCCATGTTGGCCAGGCTGGTCTTGAACTCCTGATCTCAAGTGATCCACCCGCCTCAGCCTCCCACAGTGCTGGGATTACAGGTGTGAGCCACCACATCCAGCCTAAAAGTACTTCTTTGTATCTTTGTTTCCATTAAAAAAACACCAAACTAATTGTAGTATGTTGTGAGCACTGAAAGATACTATGTAAGAATTGGATAAAAAAAAATATATGTACCTGTGCCTGGCACATAACTAATAAATGCTCAATGCTACCTATAGTTGCTACATACAGGCAGTGGGCCAATTTGGCCTATGGTCTATAGCCTGCCAGCCCCATGTGCTAGACTATAAGCCAGCAGAGGGTAAGAGCTGGGTCTTTTCTACTTGCATTCTTACCCAGAAATTGGCCCAAGAAACAGTTACTGAATTTAATGAGCAGATGAGTCAATCAAAGATCTAAATAGTGTTATATCTTCTGTAAATCCTTTTTCACATTACTCCCTGGAAGTAGCTTTATATGTCTCTCTCTTACCTATCTATGATATCTGATTGTAGTTAATTGTTGATGTAGGTTTTGCTGTTTTTTTTTTTTTTTTTTTTCTTAAGGAGGATATGATGCTGGTGATTCTAATATAGCCCATCACACTTTGAGGAGAAAACTCTATCATCTGTATACAAAATAACTTTTGTTTCTAGTCCAGGCATAAAAATGAAAAATTCTTAAAAATCATGTGGTCGTTATAGTCATTCCATAAAAG
>NW_016818769.1:443988-447079 GCF_001698545.2 Rhinopithecus bieti
TTTTGAGGCGGAGTCTCGCTCTGTCGCCCAGGCTGGAGTGCAGTGGCAGGATCTCAGCTCACTGCAAGCTCTGCCTCCTGGGTTTAGCCATTCTCTTGCCTCAGCCTCCCGAGTAGCTGGGACTGCAGGCGCCCGCCACCTCGCCCAGCTAGTTTTTTTGTATTTTTAGTAGAGACGGGGTTTCACCGTGTTAGCCAGGATGGTCTCGATCTCCTGACCTCGTGATCCGCCCGTCTCGGCCTCCCAAAGTGCTGGGATTACAGGCTTGAGCCACCGCGCCCGGCCAATGCAAATTCTTTTAGGTTTTGAGCAAGAGAGAATAAAATAACTGTCTTGGTCCAAGGGGCTCCCCCCTGAAACTGTGACTCACTCTGTAGTTTTGCAGGGACTCTACATAAATATGACATGGAATGGAATTAGGGGTGCACAGAAGTGTGGGGAGCAGGTTGTAAGGAGCAAGGGAGTGATCAGAATTCCTACACTGTCCTCAGTGTCTGTGCTCACTGTTATCTGCTGCAGTGCTGATAATCAGCGGTAAGTTTGGCAGGTGAGTTTTCTTCATCTGCATCTGAATAACCAGCAAAATGGTATTTGGTTTTCAGAACTTTTCTTAATATGTATGGCAGTGGGGTGGAGAAAAGGAGAGTAAAGAAAGTTTAACAGCGCCTAAGTTGCTCAGTGGCTGTGTAACTGCTCAGAAAAGATAAGACCATTGACTGAAAATATAATTTTGCTTTGCTCTTCCTAAAATATCAGACTAGTGATGCACAGTGGCGCATGCCTATGGTCCCAGCTACTCAAGAGGCTAAGGCAGGGGGATCACTTGAGCTGAGGAGTTTGAGGCTACGGTGATCTATGATTGCACCACTGCATTCCAGCTTGGGAAACAGCGTTGTCTCTAGAAAATAAATTAATAAAAAATTAATGTTTTAAAAGACTAAGAACTCTTTTCTAAATGTCCTTTTATATTGCAACTTTCCCGATGGTCTACTGGTCCTTGACTAATACACTTTAAAAATACTTCTAAGGAAATTAAAAACTAATTTATAAAATATAATGTCAAACATATCCAGAATAAAGGAAACTGAGAGCTACGCTAAGAGCTGTAACTCTTCTTATGTAACTACTACTGTGTTTCCTAGCTTCAGCCTAATACAAACTTTGCAACCATCATCCTCTACTCATGATTAAAAAAAAAATTAGTCTATATTTTAATAAGACACTATTTGTACTACTTACCTATTTGGAAGATGATGACTGCCAAAGGTTGTACTTCCCCCAGGACCCACAAATAGCCTTAGTCCTTCTTCTGCAATACACATTTAAAATGCTTGTTACATGCACAATTATTAGACTATTGTCAAATAGTATTGATATTATAATAATCCATATTTTACAATTCAGTTTATTAAAGAAATAAACAACGTAAAAACCAAAGTTACATACACGTTTTAAAATAGGCAATTTAAAAGATACTCTAAAGGTTATTTCTCACCAACTTTTCTAAAGCTCTTTTTCTTTTAGCTGAGTAATGGAGATAGCTCTTCCTACAAATTTCCATAAGTAAGGTTTAATTATTTCTCTTTACACCCAGCTACATAATGAAAATAAGTCCATTGTTAAGTGCTTTCTATTCACATCAACATGAGTAATTATATCTTTCAAACTGGTGGCATACAAATTTTCAGTATCAGTGAAAATTCTAAGGAGGGAATGAAGGATTCCATTATTCACTATTGTTCTAAGACCACCTCCAAATTACAACAGTGGCTTAAAGCACTTATAACAAAAGCAGATGTAGATACCTATCATTAGGTATACGAACGTTGTAGACATCTGGGCATAATTAAAAACACAATACATGTTTTATTTAAAATTGATCACTTTTAACTAAAATGTGTTCTTTTTCTAAATTCAATAATCATTCTCATTAATAAATGAGTTATAAAGTTATCTTGAGATTTTTATGGACATGAAATTTACTATACAAATACGCAACAGTCATATCACGATGTTCTGAGCCTCTTTACTGCTGACTACACAGATTACAAAAACCTGGATTACAGGAATCTAAGCTTAACAGTTATCTACACACCTTCGGCACTGGAATCAAGGCTGAAGTCTTGACTTTGTAATATTTTCTCCACAATGTCATCTGCATCCACCCTGGTGTCATCAACTCGCTTCAGCTGAGATTCTACAGAATCTTGTTTCACTGGGCATCTTTGAAAAGAATTACATTTTTTTTCCTTTTTATTGTTATGAAAACAAAGTTTTTTTAAAATTAAAATTTATTCTTTAAACTAAAAGGATACCTGTTGAGTTTTTCTGAAGCTGTATCTTCTTTATCAGCTGTATCAAGATTTGGCTCAGTGATTTTCTGCTCGATTTCATCACATGGCTCTAGAATACTTTCAACTCCTGTTGATGTGCTTCCCACTGAGGTATTTCTTCTGTGGCAGAGCTCAGAGAAACTAGATGACCGGGAGTGACATGTGCTATACCCTGTCAGAGAAAATCACCTTGGATATCATACTCATATCAAACACTGCAATCTGACATCCTTCCCCCACACCACAGCAGTTTCAAGTCCCTTTGGAACAATAAGGAATTCAACTTCACTGTTAGCCTCTACCTGATACTTTTGACTGCTGGCTTGCATAGCTTGATGTTCTAGAATGTCCACAGGCACCAAGTTCGTCTGGAACAGAGGCACTCTTTGCTGAAAGATCTGTAATATGTCATAACATGATGTCATTCTTATTGCCAAAATGTTAACAGTCAACTTGTATTCTAATCTGCAGACTTTATAAACTCTGCCAAGTTCATTATCAAAACAATAAGCTACAAAATGAGAGACATCCTTTTAAGTCAGTACAATGGAAATAACTGTATTGCAAGAAATACAAAGTATTTAAATACCTTAGTATTATGTTTTTCATAACATTAAAAAAATTATTTCAGTCCTTATTAGTTCAGTCCATGCAATAAACTTCTGTTTTTCAAAACATTTAACAGCACTCTATCTTAAAACTGCTATAGTTTTAGTGTTCAGTATTCTCCAATAAAAACGACTCTGATGTATTCTTTT
>NW_016818769.1:449667-487698 GCF_001698545.2 Rhinopithecus bieti
GGATCTCAGCTCACTGCAAGCTCCGCCTCCCGGGTTTACGCCATTCTCCTGCCTCAGCCTCCCGAGTAGCTGGGACTACAGGCGCCCGCCACCTCGCCCGGCTAGTTTTTTTGTATCTTTTAGTAGAGACGGGGTTTCGCCATGTTAGCCAGGATGGTCTTGATCTCCTGAACTCGTGATCTGCCCGTCTCGGCCTCCCAAAGTGCTGGGATTACAGGCTTGAGCCACCGCGCCCAGCCTGATGTATTCTTATAAATATTCACAAAATGGTAGGTTTTAGTGTGGTTTCTAAGCAAATACTGCTTCCTTAAAAATCCATCACAACAACAAGCTAGAGTACTCTATTACTTTAATGTTAGTGTTGCTAGTGCTAGGCTATAATTTGGGCAATGTCTGTGGCTTAAAGCAACACAGCATGGGATGTTGCACTGAGAATAAAAGTTCTTAAGAAAGTGATTATAGTATTCAGATTCAAAGTAAATGTACAAAAGGCAGTGTCAAAGCCATTTCTAATAGTTTCTGATCATGTGTATATTCCAGGTGCCAATTATATATTTTCAGAACCAGGCTTCTTCCAGAGAATGCAGAACTGTGACCATTTTCCCTAGGGCACAATCATATTTGGAAACAAGAACTGTTTTTAACATAGAAGCAGAAGGAAAGCAACTGAGTAACATAGCTATTATAGCAACCATTCTATAAATGATACTGCATGCACTTGGACCAACAAATGCTGCAAACAAGGAAGCTACTGGAGTAACCTGGGCCTTCTGCAAAGGTTTCTCATTTCTGGACAGAGTGTAAGTGGCCCAAGCATCTCTACAGTGGTCCAAACCCAAACATGCAGTAAAATCTGAATCCAAAAAGTTAGTTCATATCAAGAGTTATGCAGCGCTCTTTACTTCTGGGTTTGGCTCAGATCTTAAGTCATCCACATATCTTCTGGTTTTCAAAATTTATTCATTCAATCAATATTGATTAATATTTTACCAAGTCAGGTGCCTAATACTGTACAAGGTATAGGAAGTACAAAATAAGTAAGACAAAATACATGCTTAGAGTTTAGAGGTAGAAGCAAAACTTACACAATGTGGTAAGTACAAAAATACAAGCACCAAAAGGCAGCTGTTAAGAGCTCCAAAGGACAGTGCATCTGACACAACCTGGTAATGGGAGAAAGACCTCACAGAGGAGGTTAACCCCAGGACTTGAGCAATGTTTGGGAACTCCTGAGCTAGATGAGCAAGAAAAGGCACAAGGAAGAGCATGCCTTGTTTGTAGGGAAGCAGATTGTTTGGGAAAGTTGGCATATAGGGTAGTGTAGTATAACAACTGAGGGAAAAGAGGCTGGAAAGATGAGTAGATGCCTGTTCATGAAGGACCTTCTATGAGTTTAAAGAAGGAAACAGTTCAGTGACTTCAAGGAAGGGTGTGACAGTGACTTCAAGGAAGGGTGTGACATGATCAGATCTACATTTTGGGAAGAACACTTTGGCAACAGGATAAACGGGGGGCATATGAGTGAAGGTTTTCATAATAATCCGGCTGAGAGTGAGAGATGTTTCATAGGCAAAAATAGCAGGACTCAATAACAAAGCAGAAGTTTGTGTCAGGAAAACTGAGGTAGAAAAGACAGGAGGAAAAGGTAGGAGGACTTGTGCTAGATATGCGGAATTAGACACCTAAGGATGCCTATTCAACAGTCACTCAACATCTACTTTGTCCCCGGCCTTCTGCTGGGGATACAGAGATCAATAAGACCTGATCATGAAAAACTTAGAGTCTGGCTGGGGAGAAAGAGAAACAGATGGATTTCAGTGTAACATTTGGTATGAAGTGGACCTTTCCCCAAAGCATTTGATCACATTTACATCAAACAATCATGTTTACATTTATGTGACAGATAAAGCCAAGGGTGTAGATGACATTGCTCAAAGAAGTGAGGGGACCAAACCCTGTGAAACATCAATATGTAAAGGGAAGTTGGAGGAAGATGAAGAAGCCTCTAAGAAGCTAGAAAAGGAAAGGTCAGAGAGGAGCCACGGGAAGAGAAAGCGTCAAGAAAGAATAACTGGCCATCAGATGAGACCAGAACAAATGTCCACAGGAGTTGACAATCATGTATCTGGGGATAGCATCAAGAGAGGGCAGACGATGGAAGCCAGATGGCTAATGTGTTCAGGAATAAATGGACAGTATATTCTTTGTAGAAGTTTGGCTATAAGAAGTGTGTGGTACATATATCATCTCTTGCTGATCTCTCTCTCTCTCTCTCTCTCCACACACACACACACACACACACACACACACACACACACACACACAGAGAGAGAGAGAGAGAGAGGTCTCTCTATATATTTGGGGCAGGGCGGGGAAAGACACAGAGCATGTGAGCGCATGTGCCAGCCTGCTGCAGCCTAAGGGAGAGCAGTAGATAGAGAAGGATGCAGGGCTAAGGAGTTTTTGTTTTTATTTTGTCAATATGAGAAAGAATTCAGAATATTTACATGCTGAAGAGAAGGAGCTAATGGAATGGTTACAAGTTCCCAAAAGATCCACTGATCCCAAAACAGGACATTTCAGAGTCACTATTATTTATAAGAAATCATATATTTGCATATTTTAAAAGGTAGTGAAAGTGTTAATTATATCACTTCACCTTTCTTTCCCTTCTTTCAAACAATACATCCTGTTCCCGTAATACTGAAGACAGAAGGAAGCTCCTAAGTCCTTTTCCTCCTGTGACCTTGACATTTTCCCCACCACGCTTTTACTTCTGGAGCAGATTCTGACTGCTGCCAGAAGTGTGCCTGGAAATGTGGATCTCAAGGTGTGGTCAGGGACTAGCAGCATCAGGGTCTTGTGGGAATGCCTTAGTAATAAAAAACTTCAGGCTCTAAGCCAGATCTACTGAATCAAACACTCTGGCTGCTGCGCCAGCAACCTGTGTTTTCACAAGCCCTCCAGGTGACTCTGATGCACACTAGGGCTTGAGAATCACTGACAGAGGGAAAGTGATTCATGGAAGAGGAGCAACACCTGAGAGGCAGAAGTTGCTTTACAGAAGTTGCAGGGTAATGGAATGGGAAAAATGGAAAAAATCCTGTAGTATTCTGTTGTACCTGTGGGGAATAGATGCATACAGTGATGACCGGAGTGTGTCGTTGTAACATCTAGTTTTTAATCTGTCAGAGCACAATACTTTAGACTAAATAAAGCACTGGATCAACCAAGAATTAAATAATTAAAACTGCTGATTCTTATTGGCCTGTTTCAAGTCAAATACCCACACAATTTTAAATCTGGAAGGGCTTTGAAAATTTTTAGGGCATCAAGTAGTCTCTCTCAAATTATAAAACCAGTAAGCCACACATCCGTACCTGCTATTCCAAGATGCACTTTGAGAGTCTCTCCACCTTTTCTATCTTCTTGCAAAGATTCAGATTCGCCAGCAATTGGTATAGACATTGAAGTGGAGGGAGGCCTGTAAAAAAACATTTGCAAACTGGAGTTGCAGGGGAGCCTCAAAGTTTGCAACAGTCATTGATTGGTAAGCTGAGGAAGCCCTGGCATAAACTGCTGGGTAATGTTACCCCTTTGAGGGTGAAAGTCATAAAGATCAGCAGATAACGTATAAGCATCTTTTCAAACTTGAATAAAATTCGTAAGAGAAAAAGGATTTTTTTTACATAACAAGAAAAGGGCATTGTCTCCATAGAGTCCTAAAAAGAGAGCCCTCTGTCAGTGTGAACCCGGCACTGGTCAAGGGAGTGTTGCTCTGTCAACTCAGGACGGCACCTTTCAGCTGAGGAAGGCAGCGCCAAGCCCTTTTGGATCAGGCTGGGAGGAGAATGCCTCATGCCTCCTGCTTCAGAGCCTGTGCTCCCTGGCTGGCTCCACTCGCTTCTTGAATAGTATCCAGGGTTTTATCTTCTACCTTCATCTCTGTAAACAGTTCATCTGCCCAGGGAGAGTCTACAGAGAGGCCCAGTTGTTTAGATTTGCTTTTTGGATTGGATTCTCTGGGAGTAGTAATGGATCTATTTTCATTGGTTAATTCAAACTCCTATTCCACGTAAAAGCTGTGAAGCAAGGAGGGGTAACTTTAATTTCTAACAGTTTTTTTTTCTTTAAAAAATTTTGGCCACGTGCAGTGGCTCACGCCTGTAATCCCAGCACTTTGGGAGGCCAAGGCAGGTGGATCACCTGAGGTCAGGAGTTCCAGACCAGCCTGGCCAACATGGTGAAACCCAGTCTCAACTAAAAATACAAAAATTAGCCAGGCATGGTGGCGTGCATCTGTAATTCCAGCTACGCAGGAGGCTGAGGCAGGAGAATCGCTTGAACCCAGGAGGCAGAGGTTGCAGTGAGCCGAGATCGCGCCATCGCACTCCAGCCTGGGCAACAGCAAGACTCTGTTTCAAAAAAAATTTATTTTTTATTTTTTTATTTTTGTAGATACATAGTAGGTATATATATTTATGGGTTACATGAGATATTTTGATACAGGCATGCCATGCATGATAATCACATTAGGGTAAATGGGGTATCCATCACCTCAAGCATTTATCCTTTCTTACAAACAGTCCAACTATACTCTTATTTTTTACTTATTTATTTTGAGACAGGGTCTCACTTTATCATCCAGGTTGGAGTGTAGTGGTGCAATCACGGCTCACTGCAGCCTCCACTTCTCCAGCTCAAGTAATCCTTCTGCCTTAGTTCCCCAATTAGTGGGGACTATAGGCACACAGAACCATGCCTGGCTTTTTTTTTTTTTTTTTTTTTTTTTTTATTTAGTAGAGACTTTAAATCTTTTTTGTAGAGATGGGGGGTCTCCCTATGTTGTCCAGGCTGGTCTTGAACTCCTGGGTTCAAGCAATCCATATGCCTCAGCCTCTCAAAGTGCTGGGATGACAGATGTGAGCCATGGCACCCAGGCTCTTTCAGTTATTTTAAAATGTACAATAAATTATTGTTGACTGTTGTCATCCCATTGTGTTTTCTTTTTATCCTAGGGATTTTTATTAGAAAACACCCCTAACCTTACAAAACTTTTTTTTTTTTTGGTAGAGACAGGGTCTTGTTATGTTGCCCAGGCTGGTCTCTAACTCTTGGCCTCAAGTGATCCTCCCACCTTGACCTCCTGAAGTCCTGGGATTACAGGTATGAGCTACCACGCCCAGCCAATCCCTAACCTTTTGAGGCTGATATTGCAGAGGAAAACCACATCTTCCTAGAAACTATCCCTTGGTGACCTGAGATAAAACGGGGAGGTGGCTGAAGGAATAATGAAGCTGACCTGCTTTATGGCAATTCTTAAATTCTTACCCTGTTATCTTAATGGAGTTCGCAGGCTACTTGGATTCTTGGGGATAGAGACATTTAAGATTGCTATTAAATCTACTGCATTTATTGACTATTTCCAGCCTAGGATCTCCTAAATTCCAGACTTAGATATCCTATTGAGACACTTTCAAGTATTTGTCCTTGAAACTCATATATATGAAACTCAATATATACCCAAGTAAACTCATGTTTCCCAAAACCTGCTTTCTTCTTTTACTCTCTCTGTAAATGTCATTGTAATCCAAAAAGTCACCAAAACTAGAATTATGGATATCACCTCTGCCTCCTTCCTAATAACATTTTCCCATATCCAATCAATTTCCAAATCCCAGATCCTCATTTAGTATTTTTCCTACTTATCATCTCGTTTCCATCTTCACTAATTACTTGAGTTTTGGCCTTTGTACCTTTCTCCTGGCTGACTGCAAGGGTCTCCTTGCTGGTCTGTCAACCTCTACTCCATGCTACTGTCACTGTGGTCTTTCTGAAACATGCCTCTGAACATGTTACTCTCTTATTTAAATAGCTTCTTTGGCATAAAACTCAAATCCCTTAGAATTTGCAGTCTGGCCTAGACCTGCCTCTTGGATTACCAACAACAGCTGTATTTTCTTTTTTCTTTTTTTTTTGAGACGGACTTTCGCTCTTGTTTCCCAGGCTGGAGTGCAATGGCCCGATCTTGGCTCACTGCAGCCTCTGCCTCCTGGGTTGAAGTGATTCTCCTGCCTCAGCCTCCCGAGTAGCTGGGAGGTGCCCGTCACCATGCCTGGCTAATTTTTGTATTTTTATTAGAGACAAAGTTTCACCATGCTGGCCAGGCTGGTCTCGAACTCCTGGCCTCAGGTGATCTGCCCACCCCGGCCTCCCAAAGTGTTGGGATTACAGGCATGAGCCACCATGCCCGGCCCGTATTTTCAAATAATGTAAAATAGCTTTGTGGAAAAACAAAACAAAACAAAACACGCTGCATTAAATATTTCATGGGAAAAACTAATATAAAGAAGAAACACAAAGAACGGAGCCTATAGTCATAGTCATTAATCATTGACAGCTGACTCATGCCTGCATGTCTAAAATTCTTACCTTTTAATGCCAGTTTCTTTCACAGGTGACCTGATTACAGTGTCTCTATCCCCTCTGTGTCTTACACCTGTTTTCCAGCCCTCAGCCCTCCCAAACATTGGCCCCTTCCCTCTCTATTCCCCTCTGGCTCCATTCTCCCTTCCAGCCTGACTCCACAGCCACAACTCTTTAAGCAACACCTTCAATTTGGCACCCCTTGTTCTGTGGTCTCAAGCTGAAGAACTGCAACCCTTGATAATATCTGCCATCTGTACTAACTGCTCTATTACTGGGGCAACTAAGCACTATGGAGAAAATTCACTGGCTATAGGGACTGATAGTAAAGCAAATTTAGAATCCAAAATCTTAGCTGGGCCTTGGCAGCTCTCTTAGCTCCCTGGACAACTCAGTCTTGTTGAATAAATAATCACTGAGTGCTTGCCATGTGCCAGTTTTTGTTCTATTACCTCTTTTGTTCTGAAAATGCTTTTACATCCGTCATCTGAAATCACTTAATGTAGATCAAGTATAGAAAAAGAGATGGGATTAATTTGATTGCATTATAGTAATGTTAAGAATGTGTGAAAAATGACCTCATAAAATGACAATATTACCTACTTGACACTTCTTAAATACTCAATGCCCTGTAATGATGGCATAAACTTGTGCAAACTGTTTTCTGTCCTGGGGTGTCCCTACCTACCTCCTGTGCTTAGTAAATTCCAAGTCATCCCTTAAACTTAGCTCAGCATCCCCTTCTCAGTAAAGATTTCCCTGGCTTCTAAGGAACTGTGGCTAGGGATCCTATCCTGTGTGCCCCAGTGACATTGTATGCTGTGTGCCTGTCTCCCACATAATCAGTGAATCCCTTCAGAGCAGGGGCTGGTCTTTTCTAGCTTGTTAAGTCTTGGCATGTGGCAGGCAATCAATACACATGTACTGAATGAATGACTGCATCCTGGGACCCTGAAAGAAATAATTCCTTAACCTCCTAGTCTCGATGTCTTCACTCAAATATATGGATAATATTTACATTACAGAGTTGTTTTAAGAATTGAGAGACAGTAACTTTCATGAAATCATTTTCACAAATGATAATTTCCTTCCTTTCGGAATATGAACACGTCAGAACCTTGCTATTCAAGAGACTTATATCACCCCAGATCTGCTTTGCCACCAGATTCCCATATGCCAGCAGAGTATACAATTTCTCTCTTAAAATATCTTTTTTTCTCTCTTAAAATATCTTTTTTCTTTATCAGCACTTTTCAGAGTGAGTTTCATTCTTTTATGAGAGTTGGTGGATATTTGATGAGTTGTAGAGAACTATGAAATAAAGTTTAGGGTAGGTGGTTAGGCTGACTTACCAGCTGTCTTCATAAATTCTGGTCTTATAGTACAAAATTGGTGCTTCAGAAGAATTATACAATCTATGTTACAGATCTTCTGCTCAGAAAATATTAAAACTAGGATTTAAACTTGAGACTAAGGATCTGCTGTACTCTTGTTTCTCAAGTAAATTAAAAAAATTTATATCATGAAAAATTTAAAGATAGACAAAAGCAGAGAACAGTAGAATGAAGCCCTCCAGCAGTTATTTACATCTTCGTTCTGGAAAAAGATACTCAGTAAAGTCACTCGATTGCTCTGTGCCTCAGTTTCCTCATCTGTACAATAAGAATTTGGATTACAGCAACACTTTTAAAACTGGTTTCATGATATCTTTTAGGGTCTTGTAGAAACAGATGGGGGAGAGTGCTCAGTAGAAAATTTATTCTTATCTTACCTAAGTTGGAGGGGACATAGAGTAAAATTTTATATACTAGGATTCATAATATATTTGCTTTATTTTTTGAGACAGGTCTTGCTCTGTCACCGAGCCTGGAGTGCAGTGGCATGATCTTGGCTCACTGCAACCTCTGCTTCCTGGGCTCAAGTGATCCTCCCACCTCAGACTCCTGAGTAGCTGGGACTACAGGTGCACCACCATGCCTGGCTAATTTTTTAATTTAATTTTTGGTAGGCACAGGGTTTCACCATGTTGCCCAGGCTTGTTGTGAACTCCTGGGCTCAAGTGACCCACCTGCCGTGGCCTCCCAAAGTGTGGGATTACAGGCATAAGCCACCGTGCCTGGCTTCATATTATATTTGAACACAGGATTTTGTAGCTAAATAGTCTGAAAAAAAAAATCACTGGATTAGACAACTTCCAACATTCTTTTTAGCTGTAAAGTAATGTGATTTTACATATTTGATATATATTTAAATATAACCTGATAAAATGAATTTACTTTTTACATCAGTAGCTAAAATGTTTTTTCTATTCAGTACATATTCAGTATGTGCAAGTATATGAATGTGTTAGAATTTCCCCTTTTCAATGACATTTGAACAATTTAAAAGAGAAAAGAAAAACTGTTGAGGGTTTGATTCTTGAAAAATAGAAAACCATACTTTTCATCGTATTTGGAATATAGCGGATGGCCTGCCTTATTTTTAGTCGAATTCACAACAAGGTCTTTCCTCTGGTAAATATAAACTCCAGATTGTCAGAATTAAATTCTATGGAGATAATATAAAACATTAGATGATCTATTTTCAAGTTCTTCAATGTGTGAGTTTAAGTAGAGAGAGAAAAGGGCAGAGAAAGGGCAAGAAAGGGAATATCCATAAAAAGTTCATGAGAAGGAATGATCAATTTATTTTCTTCTACTAAGTTTTGCTGCTCATTTTCTTATTTTACCCTAAATCTTACTCCACTAGAAAAACAAACTGTTACCCAAGACACCAAAAATAGTATAGCAAAATTGGTTTAATCCCAAGAAAGCAGAAAATAAAGGAGTCAGGAAACCATGGTTTCTGAGAGGACAGCATAGGAAGGCTAAGTTATAGGAAGATGTGTGGTTTTAATCAAGAACTGATTCTTTTTTTTTTGAAATAGGGGCTTGCTCTGTCGCCCAGGCTGGAGTATAGTGGTGCAATCTCAGCTCACTGCAACCTCCACTTCCCAGGCTCAAGCAATCCTCCCCTTAGCCTCCCAAGTAGCTGGGACCACAGGCGTGCATCACCACACCTGATTTTTGTATTTTTTTGTAGAGTGATCCTCGTGCCTCAGCCGGCCAAAGTACTGGGATTACAGGCATGAGCCACTGTGCCCGGCCAGGTGTTGCTTTCTAAGTTACAGCTATTAAAAACATGAAGTTGATATACAGGGAGGTAATGTTTTCTTTAGTTTTCTATGTGTATTTTTCTGATATTTCAATGATATCAACAAACTTTCATTTTTAATCATTAAGTGTCCTCAAGGCTGCTGAGAAGCAATCCTGCATTTCCTGTTCCGTTCATGCTCACACTCTGTGAGACTTCTGCACACCTTCTCCTTTCTTCAAACCCCTTCCTCTATCTTCCCTGTCCTTGCTCTTCAATGAGCACCTTGTTTCCTACTGCACTAAGAAATCAGAAGCAATTAGAAAAGAACTTCTATATGCTTCCATTTCTCCTCTACCTGCATCAGTAGCTATGTTCTCAGCCTTCCTCCCTTCCAACAATGCAAGGATGCTGTTCCAGCAACAGTCCCTTTTCTGGATCATCAGTTTCTCCCTCTTGTTGAGCCAATACTATTGGTACTCAAATATGCTATACCATCTTCCATCTTAAAAATGAATAAAACCTGCCCTACTCCAAATCCTCTCTTTACTTATGACTCCATTTTTCTGTTCCTTTTTTATAGCAAAACCCCTCATAAGAACTGTTTATACTCACTGTCTCCAATTTTTCTCCTCCCAGACTCTCTTTAACCCACGCTCAAAAGGCTTTAGTCTAAGGGCATTCTACCAAAGTGCCTGCCAAAGTCATCAACAGTCTCTGCACTGCAAATTCCAAGGGTCAATCGTCAGTCCTCATTTTCTGAAACCCACTACAGCAGCGTGTGATGCAGGTGTTTACTCCTGCCTTTCTGAGGCCATTTCTTCATTTGGTTTTCAGGACAGGACTCTGCTTTGCTTTCCTCCTCCGATCACACTCGTGGTTTCTTTGCTCCTTCTTCTTCCCAGGCTCCCTGACCTCTAACACGCTGGGGTGTCCCCACCTCAGTCTCTGGTCCTTTTCCATTTCTACTCGTTCCCTCTAGTCATTTACTCAAGTCTTATGGCTTTAATTACCACCTGTATATGGATGATGTAATAATTTCCACACTTCTATCTCCTGCCCAGATCTCCCTATTGGACTCTAGTTGATCTGTCCAACTGCCTACTTGACATGCCCTGCTGGATGTTAAATAGGGACCTCAAATTTAAAATGTCTAACATCCAAACTCCGAACTTGTTATCTCATCTCAACAAATGAAAGCACCATTTGTCCAGTTACTCAGGCTCAAAACCTTGGATTACTGAAATAGCCTTTTATCTACTTATTTGTGTCCCTGTCCACTTTGTTACTCCTACAGATTGTCTATTCCCTATCCAGCAGCCACAAGTCAGATAATTCTACTCCTCTGCTCAAAACCTCCAATAGCTTTTCTATCTCACTCAGAGTGTGAGTGGCAGTCCTTTTTATAATGGCCACAAGACTCCTTATCATCTGACCTCATCTCCTATCACCCGCCACTTTATTCACCCTGCTTTAGACCTGCTGCTCTCCAGGCAGCTACTTGAACGTGCCAAGAACACTTCTCCCTCAAGGTCTTTGTCCTCGTTTCCTCTACCTCAAATACTCTTTCCCCTAATGCCGATGTGACTTCCTTCCCACCTCCTTCAGGTCTCTACTCAAAGATCATCTTTACAAGGGGGGGCCTCCCTTGACTACTATATATGGAATAGCGACACTTCTCTTCACGATGGCCCTCCCATCCTTTTTCTCCAAAGCGCTTATGACCATCGGTGTATTATGTATTTACTTGTTAGCTTATTGTCCATTTTCCTCTTAGAATATAAGCTCCAGGATGGCAAGGACTTAACCTATTTTGTTCATTGCTGTTTCTCTAGTATCTAGAATATGGCTTAACACCTGGTAAGGCACTTAATAGGTATTTACTGAAGAAATGAATATGTTCACAGGAGCTGTATTAAAAATTTTTGTTTATATAATTTTACCCAAAACCTGAAGATGATAAAAGACCTATAGCATTAATAATTTAGAGTATGGAGAATTCATTTGGTAATAGGTAAACATAACTTCTAAGAGGGTCAAGTCAGTCTTCCATGGAAGAAACTATCTCTTAACTGGTATTTTCCCATAAGCACTACAAAATATTAATGTAAAAATTTAAACAAATAAATCTTTCTTATACTTTTAGATACATAATCCACTTATTGGGTATCAACTTACGTTTTAAAACATGGGTCACCAGACATCAGTTGCATACTGATCAAAACCTAAACATAAAGCAAGAAACATCACGATTATAAAAAATTATAAAATGCTTCCTTCACAGCACCTAGTCCGATATTTTCTATTGGGAAAGCATTAAATAAAATGATTGTTGAATTGGGTTATATCCATGGGAGGCTAAGGCAGGAGGATTGTTTGAGCCCAGGAGTTTCAGGTTATAGTGAGCTATGGTCATGCCACTGTACTCCAGCCTGGGCAACAGAGCAAGACCCTGTCTCTATTAAAAAAAAAAAGAAGTGGGTTATATTCAATATTAAATTACTGCTCCATATAGATTAAAATAATTTTTAACATTCAAAACCTCAAAACCGCAAAAATCAGAACGGAAATAATGGAAACAAATAGCAATAATAATTCACCAGTAATAATCCTGTGGGTGTGTGGCCACGCTAATCTATCTGTCTTTACTCCCAAATTCCTGTGGTGCCTAAGTGTCTGGTAATGTTTTCCTTCAAGTTGCCACGTTGATGTTTCAAGGGATGCTGGCTGGTGGCTTCTAAGAGTAAAAAGCTTCTGGCCTTTGTTCCAGCTTTAGATCAGAATTTAAAGTTTTTTTTCTGTTTTTTTTAATTCTTGAGATAAGGTCTTGCTGTCACCCAGGCTGAAGTGCAGTGGTGCTATCACAGATCACTGCAGTCTTAAACTCCTGCGCTGATGATCCTCCTGTCTCAGCCTTCTGAGTAGCTGGGACTATAGGTGCATGCCACGCCTGGCGAATTCTTTTCTTTTTTTTTTTTCCTTTGTAGAGATGGGGCCTTGCTTATGTTGTCCAAGCTGATCTTGAACTCCTGGCCTCAAGTGATCCTACCGCCTTGGCCTCCCAAAGTGCTAGGATTATAGGTGTGAGCCACTGTGCCCAGTCAGGATTTAAAGCTTTTCTAATACTTTCTAAGATGCTGCTATTCTCTAGTTGCTGACTACCTTTAATAGTCAGTCATAGGACCTCTTTATGTTCTTATGGGAATAATAATGATAATGGTAATAGTAACAACAACATTAACAACAATCATGATTTGAGAATTCATTATGTGCCAGGCACAAGCTATGTATTTAATATGCATTATTTCCTTTAATTTTCAGTATTCCTATAAGAGAACAATATTTTCATTTTAACCTCAGGAGATTAAATGATATTTTAAAAACCAGATAACTAGAAAAGGGCAGAGCTGAGATGTGATCCCAGGGTTGCACATAGCAAAATTCATAGTCTTAATGAATAAAATGATATGTACATTGTTGTATGTTCTCCAGCTAATGGCTGACATGTATCTTATATAACCTTATTTCATTCCTATCTCCTCACCCCAGCACCTCCATGACTATTCTTTTCCTCTTTAAATGGCAAATCTATCCTAGTGCACTGATTTCCTCATCATCTCTTCTTTCATAGAACCCTGAGGTCTGCTTTCCAACTCCATCAAAACTGCACTGTTGAATATCATGGATGTCTCAGAAAGGAGATGGAGGTGGCACATACAGCTTTTAAGGAACTGAATAGTGAACTAGAACAGAGATGTGAGACAGTAGTTGGAGAAGATGAGAGATTAATTTTTGTCCTTTTTTTTAAATAAATATGGGAGATAGTGGAGCTGTTTCTTTATATGTTGATGAGGATGGTTCACTTGAGGTAGAGATGATGAGAAGAGGGGATAATCTAAGGGGTAAAGCTCTTGGTTAGGCAAGCTTTGGATTCCAGAAGCCAAGAGGAAGGGCTGACTTCTAACAGGAGAGGGGACATGCCATCCATTGCAACAGGAGACAAAAAGGATAAGGCAAGAGAGGCAGGTAAAGTCTGTGATGGGAAGATGAAGGAATTTGAGTTTAATGGCTTCTGTTTTCTCAATAGGAAAAGGCAAGGCCAGTATCTGAGAGCAAGAATAGTGTGTTGGGAGACGAGGAGAAAAAAGGTATGAGATAGAATATCTAAAATTGAGAAAGGAAGCATATGAAGGAAGTAGAGTATTACTGCCAGATGGCAGTGAGCACGGCTTCAGTAATGACAGCTAGTCTGGTTGTGTGACTCTCTTCAGCATGCAAGGATAGATATTTAATAACTGAGTTCAACAAAAGTTGGGGATTATTCAGACAATGCAGGGAGACAGGGACAGAGGAGCCAGGAGTATTTGTTTTTTTAAGAGATGGGGTTCTCACTATGTTGCCCAGATTTGTCTTGAACTCTTGGCCTTATGGACCATGAAATTTAAGCTGGATAAAGAGGGAAGTGGAAGCAAGTCAGGGCTGATGGATAGTGGGAAAGTGGTAAGGTTAAAGACAGCTAAGTGAGTAGGAGACTAAGAGGACTGGAAACAGTGTAGGAGGAAGAAAACTTTAAATTGAAATTTTTTTGGGGGGTGAAGTTTCTAGGAGTAAAAAGGTCTAGACTCTAGAGTGTGACCATGGGAGTAGGAACTGAGATGATGAGGAGGAAAATATTGCTGGAGATAGGGAGTTTAAGTAGCTGAGAAGCCTTAGACTCATAGATGATCAGCTATCAGGAAAGAAAATACAGATAAGATAGTGCACAAGGCTAGTTCGCCCACACAGATGGTGAAGCCATGGAAAAATGATGACCTGAGAAGAGATATAGAGAAAAACTGTGAGCCACGAGCTAAGTCATCAATGGATAGGAGTGAGAAGGTACCTAAGGGGTCACGAGATGGCAGAGATTAGGAAAGGAGAGAGTGTTATGACTGAATGGTGTAATCTTCAAAAAGTATGTTTTTTTTGGTAGGACAAAGTGGGACAGATGGTGTGGAAGGATGAATGGGAAGCCAGAAGGAAACTACTCCATGAGTTGGCTCTTAGGAACGTGAGGGTCTGAAATTAAAAAGTTATTTCAATTTCCAATGAAAACACTGTCATTCAGAGAATTATCCATCTTTTCATATAAGAAATATGAGGAAATAAGACCCCTGACCAGGCAGCAGAAGATATGCACTGTGGTCCCAGCTCTGCCACTGACTACTTTTGTGAGATACTTTAGTCTCAGCTCTTCATCTATAAAATGTGAATAACAATCTATCCTCATCTCTCTAACCCTGTTCATCTCATGGAGATATGGGCAAGTGCTTTGAAAACTTTTTAGAGTTATAAAACCACAAAGCTATACAATCAACATGATGTATACAGAAGTTTATACTGTGATACTTTTCTAATTTCTTCCTTGTCTTCTGAACATTTTCCTTCCCATATCAACTCGCTGTCCCACCTTTCTTTCCAGCTGCTAAATTCGTGTGAGGATTACAAAAACCATTTTATGCATTGGACTGGCTATAACAACCATTTTACACATTTTCATATGTGCAGAGCTTAAGATTTGCTGCAAAAAAAAGTTTGAAAACTGTAGAGTATAAGGTAATTCTTTGCTTCACTAACTTCTGAACACCCAGTTTTTATTCAGAATTATTTTCCTTCCTTATTAGATAACTTACGATCATGGGGTAACTTAACTGAAACACTGCAAAAGGTTTACCTAATGGGGTTTCCTAGGTGCAAAGTACTTTACAAATATTTTCTCAATTAATCTCATTTAATACTACAATTAACTCTATGAAGTATACATTCGCACTCATTACTAGAGTACATGGCTCCTGATGGTACTTAGAAAAAGCCGGGCAGATGCCCAGAAGTGGGTTCCATCTGTCACTTCACTAGTTTACAAGAGAACCCAGTGGCTTCTATGTACCTATCACAGCTGCTCTGTAAATCACCTTATGGGAGCTACAGACATTTTAAGGTATTCATTAATTCATCATGCTCCTTCCTCCCAATGAGCTCTTATGTTGTAGTGGTGTATGTATTCTCTGAATGCTCAAAACATCAAAGAAAAACACCTTAGGACCATGAAGGTGAACGTTTGTTACTTTTCACTGCTTTTGTGACTTAGATGGGGTTTTTCCCTAGGTGATGAATACTTCAGTGGTATGGTCAGTTTATCATATCAGCAGTGATTCACATCTTGTCCTTGACAATATATACATATGCTTATTAAAGGCAGATAATCCTATTTCTTGACAAGTAAATCCTGAAACATGCTTACTTTAAGAATGGAATTATCCTGTCTTGTATTTTTGGTATCATAGCCTTCCAGTAAACAGCGGCGAGTGGTATTTCCTGATCCAGCAAACTCTGCCAGGTTTAGATCTGCAAATCCCAGCTATGAAAAGAAAGAGAATTATATTAATAGACTATCTAGTAGGCTTCTATCATATGCTCCTTAAAATAAATATTCAACCCATACCCTAGACAGGTTTTCTCCAGCTTCATTTATTTGTAATTTTGACAACTTAATACCTGTTCTACTATTTGCTTTGTGTTTTAAATTGGTTCACCTTTTATATGAATTTATTTATTTATTCTTATCTTCAGCAACAGGATCTCTGAAATCAGAATTGATGCAGTAAATATATTTTTTCTATATACATTAAAAATATATATTACTGTTAAAGTAAAAATAATATGTATCAAACAGCTAAAATCATTGCAAGTAATGGTATTCATACCACCCTGTGGGAAATACTAGCAAACCAAGAGTGATAATTTGCATACACATAGAAAAGAATGATTAGAATCTCCTCTCCCTATTCTGGGTCAGGCTCTATGCCAAGTTAACCAGTGGTGAAGGCAGATAGTTGCAGGTTATTAAGTTTTCACTCCCCATGCAAGAACTGGAGTGACTTAAGTGAATCACCTATTTTCTTTGGTACCAGTGTCTTCTTGCTGATCATCCTTGAACCGAATCTCTCTTTATGACACCTAATTCATCCCTTTCTCAGAGCTCTGCCCCACATCAGCCCTCTCTGCTGCTGTGCAGAAGTTCAGCTCAAACCTGTTCCTTCTTGTTATTACTGCCCAGGTTCAGTCCCCATTTTCTGCAGCTGCCAAAGGTTGCCGAATAGTCTTTCCTCTGATGTTGCTCAACCCTGTTTCTCATTTCCATGTGGTACAACAAATCAACCCCATTTTATCATTATATCATTTTTTGAGCAAGCTAAGTCTACATGACTAAGTGTATATACAGTCTTTTTATTAACAACAAAAAATGAATTGAGTTGCAATTTATTAAGCATGTTTCCATAAATACACAATAAAAAGTATTATACATTTCACAGTATTATACATTTCAAAAACTGGTGTGATTCTAAGTTGTTTGCCTTAGGGTTTTAAAACACACAGTGGGCACATACAAATTGCATTCGAGATGAATATTTTAATTGCAGGCTGGAGCATTATTTTAACAGCTTTTAAATGATACAAAAAGAATGAAGAATAAGAACCCAGAGAGCAGTCGAAGGACAAGCCGCAAATGCAGTAAGTCAAACACACATCAAGCAGCAGTAATACCCACCTAATTCGCACATGGTTCCTCTAGTCTTATTGTCTCCCTTTTTCTTTTTTTTTTTGAGATGGAGTCTCACTCTGTCGCCCAGGCTAGAGTGCAGTGGCATGATCTTGGCTCACTGCAAGTTCCGCCTCCCAGCTTCACGCCATTCTCCTGCCTCAGCCTCCTGAGTAGCTGGGACTACAGGCGCCCGCTACCATGCCTGGCTAATTTTTTTTTTTTTGTATTTTCCATGCCTGGCTAATTTTTTTTTTTTGTATTTTCAGTAGAGACGGGATTTCAGCATGTTAGTCAGGATGGTCTCGATCTCCTGACCTCGTGATCCACCCGCCTTAGCCTCCCAAAGTGCTGGGATTACAGGCATGAGCCACAGCGCCCAGCTGTCTTACTGCCTCTCTTGGAGGGGCAAAACATCAGCAGAAAAACCTGGATATGTCCAGGACAAAGCCATATCCAACTGGGCATGTGAAGACTCACATGACTGATCACACATTATCAGTGCACCCTGTTTCATACATTATCCTTCTCCTTGACCCTCCAACACTGCTTTCTCATCCTCACTTTCTGCTGATGACCTTACTGCCTATTTCAATCAGAAAATTAAAGCAATCAAAAGAGCACTTAACTTCCATAAGCTTTTACTGCCAGTGACATCCACTCACCTACCTGCATCTGTGCCCACATACTTGCTTTCCCACTTACAGTACTGTCTGAGGTCAACCACTCTCCTTTTGCCCACTCAAGTTAATCACTTCAGTTATTCTTTCTGCTCTTGTGCATTCTAAAATTTCCCTTCTCTGCTGGATCATTCCCAAAAGCACACAAACATGCTGGATTTTCTCCTAGTTTAATGAACAAAAGAAAACAAAACAAAACCTCACCCTACATCTCTCTCCAGGCTATTGAATCTTTTTTTTTTCTTCCCTCTTTACAGCAAAACTTCTTGTAAGAGTTTTTTAAATTTAATTTTATTTTATTTCAAGTTCCAGGGTATATGTACAGGACATGCATGTTTATCGCATAGTTTGCCATGGTGATTTACTGCACCTATCAACCCATCACCTAGGTATTAAGCCCAGCATGCAATAGCTATTTTTCCTGATGCTCTTGCCCCCTCCCGACAGGCCCCAGTGTGTGCTAATCCCCTCCCTGTGTCCACGTGATCACATTTGTTCAGCTTGCACTTATAAGTGAGAACATGCAGTGTTTGATTTTCTGTTCCTGCATAAGTTTGCTGAGGATAATGGATTCCAGCTCCATCAATGTCCCTGAAAAGGACATGATCTCGTTCCTCTTGAAAGAGTTTTCTCTGCAGTCTCCTATTGCTCTGTGCCTGGCTACCTGACCAACTTCATTTCCTCCTTTTCCCCATTTACTCTGGCAGCCACAATGTCCTGTTTCTTGAAAATGCCAAGATCACTTCAAGGCCTTTAGCACTTACTGTTCTTTTGCCGGAAATGCTGTCTCTCAGATTTTCTTATAGCTTTCTCCTTTACTCTATTCAGGTCAATGTTCAAAAGTCATCTCTCTAAAGGGGCCTTCCCTGACCATCCTATATCACATCCCTCTTCCCTCCCTTACCCTGTAGTCACCACCTTCCTCCCCTTACCTGCTCTATTTTTCTCCTTAGTAGTTATCATCACATCATATACACACATATTTCATATTTGCTTATTGTCTGTCCCTCCAACGACCCCTACTCCCATTAGCATGTAAGCTCCACAAATGCAGGGGTTTTTGTCTGTCTTGTTCACTGCTGTATCTCCAGTACTTAGAATAGTACCAAGAACAGCGTCTGGCACTTAATAAATATTTGTTGAATAAAAGAACAGCCCTTTGGCTTACCATCTACTGTTGTAATGTTGGTATATTACAATGTCGATAAGTTAAAAAAGGGGAGAATCTGATCAGTGCCTCTTAGGCCTGCATGTTTATGTTCCCCCAAAATTCCTACGTTGAAACCCTAACCCCCGAAAGGGTGGTATTAGGTGGCAGGGCCTATGAGGGGTAATTAGGTCACGAGAGTGGAGTCCTCAAGAATGGATTAATGCCCTTTTAAAAAGACACAGAGAGCTTGCTTCCTTTTTCTCTGCTCTCTGCCATTTGAGGACACCACGAGATGACAGACATCTGCAAAGCAGAAAGCAGGCCTCACCACACTGGATTCACCAGCACCTTGATCCTGGACTTCCCAGCCTCCAGAACTGTGGGAAATAAATGTTGTTTAAATCACCTAATCTATGGTAATCTGCTATAGCATCCCAAACTAACTAAGACAGCCCCTATTAAGAAAGTATATTAAAAGGTGGGGCATGTCAATGTGATATTTCAGGCTAACAGTTACTAATGAGTGAAGTCAATATTATCAAGCATCTTTTATATGACAGGCCCAGTTGTAGACACTGGGAAACAGTGATGAACAGGACATCTACTCTGCCTTCAAAGAGCTTACATTCTAGTGAAGAATTAGAAAGTCTCTGTTTCCTTACGACTTTTTCTTTGGCTTCACTGAGTAACTGTCTCATGAAACGGCATATATACATAAACACTAGCTGTATTTGTCACAGATATTAATTCATTCATGAAATAATCTTCAGCATCTACACTGCAGGTAATATGGAAGTCATTCCTACTCTTATAGTTTAATAGGGGAGGACAGAAAAGTGAACAGATTCCTTAATGCAGTGTGAAAGTACTGTGATAGAGGAAGACACAGTTACAAGAAACAGAGGAAAAGAAAAGTTCTCAGTGGGGAGGGATGACTAAGCTAAGTCTTTAATGATACATGAGTTGACAGGACAAGAGGAGGGAGAAATATAAAAATGGTAGGAAAAGACATCAAGTTACAAAGCAAAAGGATAAGATAGCATGGGATACTCCAGGAGGTTTGTGAGGGTGGTATGTGTGAGGCATAAGGATGAGTGTATGAGTGTGTATGTGTGTGTTAATGTGCAGATGACAGTAGAGATGACAAGATGTGTCTTACACGCCAGGTTAAGAAATTTTCATTTTCCTTTATAAACAATGAATAGTTGCTAAAGGACTTAAAATGGGGGAATGATATGATCACGTTTTAATTTTAGAAAGATTACTTTGGCAATAATATGGAGGATAGAGGGAGATAACAGAGACAGAGAGACTAGATAGAAGGCCACTGCAGGCTGTAAATAAAAAATAATGAAGGCATAACCTGAGGCAGTGGCCCTGGGAATGGAGAGAAGGTATGGTTTCAAGACCTTTTAGAGAGGAAAATGAAGAGGACAGGTCAACTACAGCAGACCTTGTTGTCTGCCTAGCCCAGAATCAATGCCCTCCTATTCCTTGATAGCAAAGCCTTGATTTATTTTTAATTAGTTAATTAATTATTTACTGAGACAGGGTCTCACCATGTTGTCCAGGATGGTCACGAATGCCTGGGCTCAAATGATCTCCCACCATGGCCTTCCAAAGTGCTGGGATTACAGGCATGAGCCACCACGCCCAGTCACAAAACCCTGGTTTTATTCAGGTGTCCAGTCTCAGTTCATCCATGTGTACAAGGAAGGAAACCCAAACCCTAGCTCAGTGTTAGACTGTGATTAGTTTAAGCTAACCATGGCAATCCATTCCGATTGCCCACAACCAGTTTAGGGTGGGCATATAATCCAGTTCCAGCCAATGAAAGGCATGGGAAAACCCTCTCAGGGTCATCTAGAAAATGTTTCCTCACTCAAAAAAATGTAATACAGGGAGAAGCAGCTGGATTTTTGTCATATGTGAATGTGTTGACTTAAAATTAAGCAGCCAGCCACCTGGTGTCCAGAAGGGGAGCTGGCCAAGAACAAAGTCGTCACATAGAGAATGGCAGAATGGAAAGAGAAAAATAACGAGTTCTTGATGATGTTTTTCAGTCAGTGGATTGACCAGTTCTGGAGCAAGTCTATCTCACATCTCCTTGTTTTGTAATATTAAAAAAATCTCTAGTTGAGGAAGGTTTTCTATGACTTTAACAAAGAACATCCTGGCATTGCAACCAACTAGATTTAGGGTGTTCAGTAAATATGGAGGTTAAAACTAATGTACAGGGGCCAGGCAAGGTGGTTAATGCCTGTAATCTCAGCACTTTGGGAGGCCAAGGCAGGAGGATCACTTGAGGCCAGGAGTTTGAGACCAGCCTGGGTAACACAGCAAGATCCCATGTCTACAAAAATAAAAAAACAAAATTTAAAAAGTTAGGGAAAAAAAAGACTAGTGTACAATCTCTCAGTTCAGGTGACTGGATTGATGGAGGTACCATTCACAGAGACTGGAAGTAAAAAAGGACTATGTGAGTTTCTGGTAATGTTGTTACTAAATCCTTCTAGTCAGCAAACAGGTGAGCACATCCACTAGTAATTCCACAGAGCTAGCAAAAGTAAAAACCAGTAGTACTTATCATATATACACAGAGTGCTAAGACAGCAAAAAGGACAGGTCCTCTTACAGTGGGGGGAGGTGGGCCTGGCCACACTTCCCAGGTGAGAACCTTTGGATTATCACATGCTATGGCTTAATGCAAACTAGAGATCATCCTCTAGCAGGGAGGCTGAATCTAAAGAATAACATCCCATAATCAGCATTTAGAAAGAATATGCCTATAATTTACTGTTAGATCCAACTGTTCAATCTCCAAGTTGCTTCATATAAAAAGAGACAAGCTTGAACAGATATTAGAAGAGTAAACAATTTAATTTTTAAGCCTATAAATAGCAATAAGCAACATTACATGTTCCAAAGCAGTTAAAGAACATCTGCTTACCTTTGCATAAGCTTTTCCACCTTTTAATTCCTGCCAAAGACATAAAATACTGTAAGGATATCATATAATAAAAGATTTAAAAATAAATATGTCAAATAATTCTGAAGTAGACATATATATGCTGGAAAATATCATAGACAGTAAAATTCTGATGATCTTAAATCCAACTATTTAGACTCCCACAAGCCCCCCAAATGACCAGAATTTTTATTTAGCATTTCACTTTAATCTAAATGAGACAAATGGTGAGAACATAAGCTAATATTTTATCTATTTGCTGAAGAAATGGTCAAAAAGTGTTGTGGACTCACCGCAAAAACCTGAATCACCAAAGAAAGGTTAAATTATTTACTCAGTTAAGCATACTAATATAGTATAGAAAGATTTCAACAGGACTTGAAACCACCCCCCAGGGACAACCAGTTTTTATGAATCACTGAAGAGATACTCTATGCATGTAAAAGTGTACATTTAGTATAGTACAAACCCTCTTACCTAAGGTGAACAAGGTTGACCAAAGTGAAAATAATAAAAAAAAATAGATATGTGTCTTTTTTAACTTAAAATATGTCACTGTACATAAATTTGTCAAATCTTTAGATTTGTTTTCATACAGCTGTGAGAATTAAGTGTAAAACACTCAGGACAATACCTAGCACATGGTATGTGTTTGTATATATGTCTTTGTCATTATTATTAGAGCACATTCCCCACTCCCTACCTACTTTTAAAAATGCATCTGCTGGATGGTGTTGTCTCATCTTTTTTGCATAAATCAGATACATAATGCATTATCTATCATTTCCATCTTTCAAGCGGTGAATACAAATATGTCAAGGAACAATCTATGATAAACTCTATTATCATTCATGAATATTTGCTGTTCCTCCCCTTCCCTGCTTCACTGATTTCAGGTGTGGCCATGCTACTATGTCTACCCCATTATGAACGATCCCATTTTCATTAGGTGACTGTCATATTCTTTACTAGTGCCTTTCCTTAAGAAAACAACATTCTCTCCAGATGATCCTTGTTTCTGCTAGCTAATTCTTTTATTTGCTCCCCTCTACAGCCAAACTCATCAAAAGACTTATCTATATTTGCTATATCCTACTCTCTATTCAACCCAATCCAATTGGGCTTTCATCCTTATTTTCCCTCTGCAATAGTTCTTTTTCATTTTTTATTTATTTTATTTCTTAGAGACAGGGTCTCTCTCTGTCAACCAGGCTGGAGTGCAGTGGGATGACCATAGCTCAGTGAAACCTCAAACTCCTGGGCTCAGGAGATCCTCCCACCTCAGTCTTCTGAGTAGCTAAGCCTACAGGTGCATGCCACCCCACCCAACTAATTTTTTTTCTTCTTTTTTTTTTTTGGAGAGATGGGATCTTGCCATGTTGCCTAGTTTTGTCTCAAACTTCTGGTCTTAAGCAGTCCTCATTCCTCGGCCTCCCAAATTGCTGGGATTATAGGTGTGATTATAGGTGTGCTCAGCCCTTTGTAATAGCTCTTAAGATTACCAATGATCTTCATTTTGTTAAAGCCAAAGGCTCCTGGTCTTCATCTTATTCAACATCTCAGTGGTAGGTGACAGGCTTGGCCACTCCACCTCCTTTGTTGCATCATTTTCTTTGCTGAACTTCCACAGTACCACAATTGCCTGGTTTTATTCCTACCTCACTGGCAACTCCTCACTCTCATTTGCTGGACCTATTCCTTCACTCAACCTCTGTAGAAAGAATGCTAGTCATATCCCAATCATCCATTTCCCCCCACTCCATAGTAACAGAATCCTCTATTTTTAGTTGGATATCTGGCTGCACAATAATGACCATTTATATGTTGTAACTCTATATCAAAACATAAGCACTTCTCCCTTCAATTATCAAAAAACACCTAAGTGGTTTCTGTGATTTATCTAACACAGCAGCAAAAGTGATCTTACAGAAGATGATTTCTCTCCTTATTAAAATCCTCCAATACTTCCAATTATAATTAGATCTAACCTTTTCATAAGGCCCGGCCTGATCTAGTGCATCCAATCCCACTACCAAGAACTTTGCCTCTCTGTTTCCCACACCGCACCTAGGCTGGTCTTGTCATTTAAACATGGCAGACTTGCTGTTTACACTGCATAGGGTTCACAGTACTTCTGAATCTGTGGTTTGATATCTTTCATCAGTTTTAGAAGATTCTCAGCCACACTCACTTGTCTCTCCTCCCAGGGCTTATACAGTTAGACCTTTCCACTGTCTCCTACATGTCTTACCTTCTTTCTTGCGTATTCCACCCTTTTCTCTCTATGATTTCGCCTGAATATTTTCTTCTGTCTTATTTTCCAATTTACCAATGCTCTCTTCAGTTATGGTAAACCTGCTGTTAAATCCATCTGTTGAAGTTTTATTCGTTTACTTAGCTTTAAATTTTAGTTAATGTACTTTTCAGTTTTAGAATTTGCTGTTTTTTTTTAAACAATTTTAGCTCTCTGATGAAATTCTCCATCTTGTTCACTAATTATAGTTATTGTAGAAGTTTGTCTTGGATCTTTCCAAAATCTGTATCTTCCATAGGTCTCTTTTTATCATATACTCTTCCTTTTGATTTTTGGTCATGTAGTCATGTCTCTTTATATGCTTGATAACTGTGTATGAAAACTTGAAGAAATAATTTGAGGTTCAGAGTGATGTGATATAGGAGAAGGTATACATTTGCTTTCAGCAAGTAGTAAAGAAGAGGCAGATCACCTTCATCTAAGAAGGGATTGAGCTGACTGGAGGCTGGGTTTCAGTCTTTGTAAGGCTGATCTGTATGTATTACACTCTTCCTAGTAGGTTGAAACTCTTAGAGAGTGAGTCCCAACTGAAAGCCTGAGGTGTTTACCAAGGCCCCTCCTCCCTGGTGGTCCCCAGATTCCAGTTTTTGTTCCTTTAGACCTGTAAGATTGCTGCAATCTCAACTTAGTGTCTTCACTGCTCATTCTTTTGTGCACAGCTTCTTTGCCACTACCTGCAAATCAAAAAATGCTTTGAGGGTAAAGGCAATGCCAAATGTCAGGCTTATCTCTATGCTTCCCTTCTCTATGGATTCTAAGCCCCTCAAGTCCTGACTACCTCAGTAGCTTCCGATGCCTTCAAGCAGCTGTTCTGGATATTCTGTCTAGCTTTTCTAATAGTTCTTAGAGGGAGCAGTGGTCTGCAACAAGTTAGTCCATTAATTTCAGAAGTATTAAAATAATCTCCATGTTTATTATACTGTAGGGCCTGGTATGGGTTGAATTATGTCCCCCGTCTCCCTAATCCAAAAAAAGACATGAAGTCCTTGCTTCAGAATGTTACCTTATTTGGAAGTAGGGTCTGTTTTTGTTTTTTTTTTGAGACAGGGTATGGCTCTGTTATCCAGGCTGGAGTATAGTGGCATGATCACGGCTCACTGTAGCCTTCTGGGCTCAGGTGATCCTCCCACCTCTGCCTCACAAGTAGCAGGGACTACAAGTGCATGCCACCACACCTGATTAATTTTTGTATTCTTTGTGGAGATGGGATTTCTCCATGTGACCCAGGCTGGTCTTGAAATCCTGGGCTCAAGCAATCTGCCTGCCTCAGCCTCCCAAACTTCAAGGATTACAGGTGTGAGCCACCATGCCTGGCCAGAAATAGGGTCTTCATACAGGTACTCAAGTTAAAATGAGGTCCTAATCCGATATGACTGGTATCCTTATAAAAACAGGAAATTTTGACAGAGAAACAGACATGCACAGAGGGAAAATGATGTGAAGACACAAAGGGAGAAAACAATCATGTGAATGGAATCATGTATCCACAAGTCAAGGAATGAATGCCTGAGGCTACTGGACGTTAGGCAAGAGGTGTGAGTTTCTCCCCCAGCACCTCCAGAGGGAGCATGGCCCTGCTGACACCTTGACTTTGAACTTCTGTCGTCCATAACTTAGACAATAAGTTTCTGTTGTTTAAAGCCACCCAGAGTGTGCTATTTAGTTACAGCAGTCCTAGGAAACTAATACAGGGACTTCTTGCTTTCAGGTCCTACTCCTTTAGAATGGCCTTTCCCTAGACCTTTACATGGTTGCCTCTTCTTCAAATGTTACCTTTCAGAGAAGTCTTCATTGACTCCTGCCTCAGTTCTCTAAAATAATGTCCTTTGCCCAAGCTATTCTCCATTACTGAATTGTTTCCTACACATAAAACTTATCATGACCTCAAATAATCTTATTTGGCTACATGTTTACGGTCTCTGTCTTTCCTATCACACCTCCCCCAACTCCATCCAGAAAGTAAAGTCCTTGGGGGCAGAAACTCATTCCAGTTCACCACTGTCCTCTCAGTGCCTGGAACAGTACCGTTGGCTGGTTACTGATTGCTTCCCTGTGTCCTAGGCAACAGAGTGCACTATCAAACTTTTTTATTTTTGTCAACTTTATAGGTAAAAAATGGTATCTAATTTGTAGTTTTAATTTGTGTCAGATTCAGCATATTTTTATGTTTAAAAGCTATTTATAGTTTTTTTGTGAAGTGTTTATTCTGCCCCTTGCCTATTTTCTAAAGGGCTGTTGATTTTAAAATTAATTTATTTGAAGGTACTCTTTCTATACTGAGGAAAGTCATCCTTTGTCACAATTTGTGACTATTTTCCCCAATTTAAGACTTTGTTTATGTTATATTTTGCAATGCATAAAGTGTTTATATGGTTGAGTTTACTAATTTTTCTTTTATGGCTTCTTTTATATAATACTTAAAATATTATTTGGTATATCATATTAAATATTTTATATAATATTTAAAATACCACGGCAATGGTATTCTGATACAGAAGGACGCAGAACTGGCGTGGAAAAGAGCAAGGCCAGAGACTTGCTTTCATTCTAAATCCTTCTTCTCTATTTAATTTTTGACCATTATATGTATTATTTTGGCAAGTAAAACATACGCATACATACACACACACACACACACACACACAAAGTTGAACCATATGAAATTACCATTTTTTTTAGATTATTGGTAATTTGCTTCAACCTAACACTGGGAAAGACAATATACAGGAAAGAAAACAGACTTGGAATCAGAAAACTCTGAGTCTCTACTTTGCCATTTATTAACTATGTAAATTTGGGCAAGTAACTTCTCAGAGCGCTGGTTTTCCTGAAAATGGAGAAAATAACACCTAATTTCAGGGTTATTGGATATATTACACATAAAGTTCCCAGAACAATGCCTAGTAAAAACTAGGTATTTAACAAATAGTGGATATAGATATATATAGTCCCCAAACTAATACAAATAAGATTAATACTTATATGTATAGTGAGATGAAGATTCTTGAATAATAATTATAATTTATAACCTCAGATTCTTCATCATATTTGCCATGGTATTTTAATTACTACAGCAAGTGTGAAGTGAAGCTGCATATACAGTTCTAATGAAAAAGATAAAGCAGAGCTAAACAAAGCAAGCTAGTGACTATGGAACTAATTATGGTTCCTGAAAGGGAAGAAGTAATAGGCTATTTTTATACCTTCCTCACAGACACTCTGTAGATACAAGGATCTAGGATGCCTGTGGCAGCACTTGCGCTCATTTTGCACATAAATGAAAACTTCTTTCTCCAGCGAACACAGTTTGCTTGTACCACCTCCCTGAAGGAAAGAAAAAAAGAAGCAATTAGTTTAACTATTATTGATGACATGTTAAAAAGCACACCCATACTTTCACTCAAGTCTAACATGCAAAAGTAATGTGCTAGAAGCCAGTATTTGTAAACAGTGTAACAGGAAGGAAGCAAATTCCTAACAATGTGATCTGAAAGTCTTTGGAAGGTTTTAATTATCCACAGGAAGCTGGAAAAAAGTGAATTTACTTTATAAATTCAATCAATATATATTAGGCTACACCATTCATTCATTCAACACATAATGTACATTTACTTTATATGTTGCGCATATGGTACGTGTTTAAAACATAAAGATGAGGACAGAGTTCCTGACCTTGTAGGGCTTATATTCATAGTTAATGCAAGAGGCATAAATATGAACAAATGCTTATTCTAGGAATAAGCAAATCCTTATTTTAAGAGGAACTACTGTCATAGTTTTACTCCAGCCATAACAGCAAGAACAGCTACCATTTATTGAGAGCTTACCATATGCTATGAAACCTCCTAATAACCTTGTGAGGTAGCTGGCATTTTCTTCACTTTATTTATTTATTTATTTTGAGACAGAATCTTGCTCTGTCACCCAGACTGGAGTGCAGTGATGTGATCTCCACTCACTGCAACCTCTGCCTCCTGGATTCAAGCTATTCTCCTGCCTCACTCAGCCTCCTGAGTAGCTGGGATTATAGGCGCCTGCCACCACGCCAGGCTAATTTTTTTGTGTGTTTTTAAGAGACGGGGTTTGGCCATGTTGTCCAGGCTGGTCTCGAACTCCTAACCTCAGGTAATCCACGTGCCTCGGCCTCCCAAAGTGCTGAGATTATAAGCGTGAGCCTCATCACTTTAAAGATAAGGAAAATGAAGTGTGATGAGAGAAATGAACTCAAGGTCGTTTAAGTAGGAGGCGGTAGAGAAGAACTCGCATTCAAACCAGGCCTATTTAACTCTAAAGCCCACTTGCCCACAAAGGAAAATCTGTATATTTCCACAACTTTGCTCTTTCAAGCTCCCAGGCCTTTGTACATACTGTTCTCTCTGCTATCGTGTGTAGGTACTGGGTGGGGGGTGCTCAGCCTAAGAAAAAGAAAACCATTCCTCTAACATAGGAAGGAGACAAAGATAACGGATGAAATAAAGAGAAAACTAAAGAAAGCAAAAGAGAATGGCAAGAGAGCCCAGGTTGAATAGTTTCGATTTTCTTAGGGGAGTAATAAGTAATGTCTATGGAGTGATAGGACTGAGAGGTGAGTTGAAAATTTAGATAAAGGCTTACAGACAGGAAAACCGCTGTGGTGAATGTGACAGGGAGTCAAACTTATAGCTGCCTCAGGGAATAAAATAGATTTTTATTAGGATCTATCAGTTATTTTTTGTTGTTGTTGTTGTTTTTGAGACAAGGTCTCACTCTGTCACCCAGCCTGGAGTGCAGTGGTGCGGTCACAACTCACTGCAGCCTTGATCTCTCAGGTCAAATAGATCTTCCCACCTCAGCCTCCCAAGTAGCTGGGACCATAGGCATGCACCACTAAACTTGACTAATTTTTGTATTTTTTGGTAAAGATGGGTCTTCCTATGTTATCCAGGCTGGTCTCAAACTCCTGGGCTCAAGCGATCCTCCTGGCTCAGCCTCCCAAAGTGCTAGGATTACAGGCGTGAGCCACTTGGCCTGGTTTTTCTGATTTCTCCGTCAATACACAGAAATCCAAGAACAGGAATTACAAAAAAACCAAACATAATTTTAAAATCAAGTGTGTATTTGTGTGTCATATGTGTATGAGTGTTTACTTTTACATACTAAACAGACACACAAATGGGAGAGGAGGGCATCCATTTTACCATCAGTTCTACTATGATAACTTTGGCCATTTTTTTCCTTAGGAACCCTTAAGTGATTTAAGGAATCATGATATGAAGAATGTATGTGTGGGTTCACGGTGGAATCTCCCTTGAAATCCAGGCAGGGTATAATTTATCGGTACAGTCACAATGCAGGCGAGATGAGTGTTATTTGACAAAGGATGGACCTGGAGGTAATTGTCAGGCAGCTGGAGGACTCCTTGGTAAGGAGGGCAGTTGCTAACCTGTACACTCAAAAATAAATACATTTAAAAAACCGTGAATAGTAATAAAATAAGCAAGAAAAAAATCCAGATTTTTTTTTTTTTTTCTTGGACACAGAGTCTTGCTCTGTTGCCCAGGCTAGAGTGCAGTGGTGTGATCTTGGCTCACTGCACCCTCTGCTTCCTGGGCTCAAGCAATTCCCATGCCTCAGCCTCCTGAATAGTAGCTGGGATTACAGGTGTGCACCACTACACCTGGCTAATGTTTGTATTTTTGTAGAGACGGGGTTTCACCATGTTGGCCAGGCTGGTCTCAAACTCCTGGCCTCAAGCGATCTGGCCATCTCGATCTCCCAAATTGTTGGGATTACACGCGTGAGCCACTGTGTCCGGCCTAAAATTTTTTATTATTGCTTCTCTCCCAACATCTCTTGGCCTCAAGACTTGCTGGAGCCATCAGCTATGGTGTCTGGTGCTCCCAACAAGGAGATATAGATAGAAACATTGATGTCCTGGACCCTTCAGGGTCCACTGAGCAACAAGGCGCTTGGTTGTTGCTGTCACTGAGACCACTGATATATGATCAGATATCAATAAATAACATTTACAAAAAACTCTTACTTTTCTTACAAAATTATATACAAATTTATAGTTAAACATGGCAGGTTAATTGCATGTATTAGCCTCTGCTCCCTCCCCAAACCTACTAAAATAAAAACAAGTAAAGGCATTATCTCACAGACACAAAGAGAACTAGAGACAAAAATAAGTGGCCACAGACAGACAAGTGATAACTAATTTAGCATACTGAGGAAATTTGAACCTTACACTGGTAATAGTAAAAGCCAAGAGCAGGAAACTTAAACAGGTTTTGAAGTCGAATGAAGGAGGACATGGCAGAGGATTGATCAAAAGCTGTTTTAGAAATAGACTGCAGACTTCTCCTTCCCTGACTCCTGCAGATGACTGAAATGTATTCCCCTGATAAGATGAAACAGAAGGATCTCTGGACAGCCTGAAGTGAGGGCAAGTATCAGAAACGGCACAAAGAGCACAAAGGCATGCTGGCTGGGGTAATGAAAGATGACTTAATGCCGAGACTTCCAACCTTCTTCCCCTAACCTGGCTTCTCACAATGCCAGAACCAGGCACCTGTTCTTCAAGATGTGGGAAGAATATTCTCTGGGGAATCCAACCAGCCTCAAAGAAAAGATTTCATGAGATGGATGTTGAGGGTTCCCAATGACATAGCCAGTCAAATCAGATTACAATAAAAATCTGAGATGACAAGCACCCGCCACATACACAAAGCTCCTAATCAACTTTTAGTGCTTCACAGTTAAATATGGGCAGATAAGTGAGGAAAGTCTCTTAATAAGAAAGAAACCAGATGAATAGAAAAAAACTAACTTGGCTGGTTGCAGGGGCTCATGCCTGTATTTCCAGCACTTTCGAAGGCTAAGGTGGAAGGGTCACTTGAGCCAGGAGTTTGAGACCAGCCTAGGCAACAACAGGAGACCCTGTTTCAATAAAAAATTTAAAACTTAGCTGGGTATGGTGGCGTGCACCTGTAGTCCCAGCTACTTGAAAGGTTGAGGCAGAAGGATCACTTGAGCCCAAGAGTTCAAGGCTGTAGTGAGCCATGAGTATGCCACACTGCACTCCAGTCTGGGTGACAGAGCAAGGCTCAGTCTTAAAGAGAAAAAAAAAAAAAAAAAAAGAAGAGAAAAATAGCAACTTGAACAAAACAGAGCCTGTGCTTGAAGAAGAAAAAAAATTCTGAGTGATATAAAAAAGAAACTGCATCTACTATACAGGAATAGGATGCTATATTTAAAAAAAAAAAGCATACAGGAAATTAAAGTGCTCGTGGAAATTCAAACTACTGGGCTTGATATTTTGTCATTCCAGATTCAATCTATCCTTCTCTGTGGTCCAGCAGGCCAGTCTTATGAACTACATCAATCAGGCTCCCTTGGCCTCTACCTCCAATTGTGCTAAAGCGACAAACACTGCAAGGATAGAGGGCAGGAGGAGAGGGAAGCTGATGTATTTATTCTCCTGGCTCCTTCCCTGTTGGGCCATGTGAGAAAGAGGTTGGTGGTTGGGGACTGTGCTGTTCCATAATATGCCTTGTAGGACTTAGACTCTAAATTATTTGTATTTATAACTTTGTTAAAATAAAAACTTCTTCAGCACAGCATTCTAAATACGGGCAGGTAATTAGAATTACAGTGTAAAATAGAGATAGAGAACTGGTTCTCATACAGCACGCGTCTTCTAATCTTAACTTCCCACAATTCCATGTCCTCATCTACTTACTATCACTCTGCCTTCAGGTCCAAGCTCCCTGAAGATGATGATACTAAGGATAACGATGACAGCATTTATTGAGTGCTTATTATTGAGTGCTTATTATTACAGGCCTTGCTGTAAATACACATATTAAAAATTACACATATTAACTACTAAATCCTCAAAGCAACTATATGGGGCGGGTACTACTAACTCCATTTTATAGATAAAGGAACTAAGATACACAGAAATTATGTGACTTGTCAAAGGTCACTCAGCAGGAAAGGTTGGAACTGAAATTTGAAGAACTGTCTCTACAGTATAGACATTTTCCATCTCCTCACCTCCCAGTTACTTTTCAGCCCCTCTTAATCACGCTTCTAACCCCCACAATTTCATTGAAACTGCTCACCAGTGTGTAACTAATTGCCAAATCCAAGGGTAATTTTTTTAGTATCATACTTGACCCTTCTATAAATTCTTGTAATATTCTTGTCCTTGCTAGTTATGTGACTATTTCTTTGCAGTTTCTTGTTCCTCTGTCTCCTTAAAATGTTGATGTCCACCAAGCTTCTATCCTTGGCTTTCTCATTTTTTTTTTACTCTGATGGATTTAAGTATCATGTGTGTACTGAGAACTTAAAAATCTAAGTCTTCAGGCTGCGCGCGGTGGCTCATGCCTGTAATCTCAGCACTTTGGGAGACCAAGGCAGGCGGATTGCTTGAGCTCAGGAGTTCGAGACCAGCCTGAGCAATATGGCGAAACTTCATCTCTACAAAAAAATATAACAATTAGTCGAGTGTGGTGGTGTATGCCTGTAGTCCCAGCTTCTCGGGCGGCTGAGGTGGGAGGACTGCTTGAGCCCAGAAGGTTGCAGTGAGCCGAGATTGTGCCAGTACACTCTAGCCTGGGCAACAAGTGAGGCTTTATCTCAAAAAACAACAACAACAACAAAAATAAACAAAAGAAAACAAACAAACGAACAAAACTAAGTCTTCTTCTTTAGTCCTCAGATTCATATATCTACATGTTAACTGGTGAACTCACCTAGTAGTCCTAGCCTCTAGGTAAGGCTTTAGGTCTTTGATATCTGTTTATCATGGTATTTCCCAGCAGGCTAGTAAGTAAGCTAGCAGCTTGACTAGTCAAATGGTTTGCCCAGGAATGTATGTGGCAAAGATTATCAGTGGCTTATCCAATATCCAGTCTCTCTTCTTCCTTAAAAGGAGAACCCTGATTTTACTCAAACTGGCAATATGTCCAGTTAAAAGACTGCATTGTCCCGCCCTCCCTTGCAGCTACAGGGTAGGCATGGGATGGAGTACAAGCTAATGAGATATAAATGGAGGTTATTGGGTATAACTTCTGGAAAGGCAAAGTAAAAGAGGGATAGTTGAAACGTACCCTTTTACCTTTTATTCTTTCCTCTGCTTGGAAAACTGTCATGACGATGATTAGATTCTCAACAGCCATTTTGGACCGCGAGGTTACCCTCAGGAAAAGCCACGTGATGATGGTGCAGAGCCAGAAGGAAGGTGGGTCTCTAATAAACATGTAGCCCTGGACTGTCTCCCTCCAAACTCCTTTATTTATTTATTTATTTATTTATTTATTTATTTATTTACTGAGACAAAGTCTCACTCTGTCACACAGGCTGAGTGCAGTGGTGCAATCTCAGCTCACTGCAAACTCCACCTCTCAGGTTCAGGCAAATTTCCTGTCTCAGTCTCCCAAGTAGCTGGGACTACAGGTGTGCGCCACCATGCCTGGCTAATTTTCGTATTTTTTGTAGAGACAGGGATTCACCATGTTGGCCAGGCTCGTCTCAAACACCTAGGCTCAAGTGACCCACCCACCTTGGCCTCTCGAAGTGCTGGGATTACAGGCGTGAGCCACCGTGCCTGGCCAAGCCACCATACCCGGCCCAAACTTCTTAAATCTTATTATTTAAAATGCTTATTTTGGGTTTTGTTATATGCAGCTGAACTAAATCCTAACTGACATAGACTAAGTCTTGCCATTTCCAAGATATCTGTAAAGTTCAAATGTTATTCACATTGTTGTAGGTGGTCCATTCCAGAGTCCTGTTCCCCTCATTTAAGATTAAGTATATGGATGAAATACATTGGAACTTATTGTACATATTTTTCATGACCTGTAGAGTCCCACCCAATGAAGACACAAATAAACTCTGAATCACTTCCCAGGCAATAAGCCCCTATCCAAACACATAGATACTGCCTCCCAAGTAGTAGACTGACAAATGTGCTAGGACTCTGAAACAGGTTCTTATGTAAGAAAGTCAAATAAGCCAAGACAAGAGATCAGGTTGGGATGAACTAGAGCTGTGCAATGTGCACTTGTCTATTAACTACCTCATGATGTGCAAACAAAGACTCCTTAATGGAGAAGAAACCCAGAAATGATGAAGGTGGGAAAGAGTACCGCACCATAATACTAATCATTTGCCAAACACAGTAAACAATAAAGATTTGTTGACCAAATGAATAACTGAAGTCATGCATGGGCCATAAATGACTGATTCCAGCTACCAATTCTTGCCTGTGTTACTTCCTAACTCTTTGTAAATTAAGCCCTTTCCTGTGTCTAGCGCCACTACAATTCAGACTCTCAATATCGTTTCCCTCAAGCATGGCAACAGTCTCCTTAATGGTCCCCACACAGATCTATTTTCCTCATTGGTACCAGAGAAGTCTTTTAAAAATACAAACTTGAAAATGTCATTTCTGTTTAAAATCCTTCACTGCTTCCTCTTATAGGATTAGGTTCAACCTCCTTAATGTGGCCTCTTTATGATTAAGGCCCTGCCTGTCTTTAGTCTTATCTCTTGACCCTTTCTTTCTGTCTCATACTGTTTCTCATTCCCATTTACTTTACACTATTTCTCATTTGTATGCCTTTGTTCATGATTTTTTCTTTCCCTTCTATTCCATCCACTCTCCTTTCAACTTCCCGCACTCACCAGTTTAATTCTAACTCACCTAGTTTTGTCATTACCTCCTCTAGAAATTTCTCTGCAACTTGGTGTCCCAAATGACCAGGCCTGCCTTGGTTCCCTTCTCAGTGTCCTCTTTTCCTTACCCTACAGCACTGTTCCCAGGGGCAGGGTGGGGAAGAGCTGCCTGCCTCCACTTCTTCCATCATTCACTCAGTCTTCAGTCTCCCAAGACAGCACCCTCATTTCCCTTTCTCTCTGCCTTGTTTCTGGCAGAGTCTTCTATGATTGATATATTTCAAATAAACAAATATTATAAATGAATTTTTTAAATGTATGGGCTTAAAAATTGCTGACTGTACCCTTTCTTAATAGGAACTGAAGTAGAAAGATATGTTAAGTAACCTTTATAGTTTTGTAACATCGAAATCATAGCCTTGGATTCTTAAAACAATCTCTCTAAAAAAGAGTTTTGTTTGTGCAACTAAGGCAATTACTCAGACATTTTTTGTGTGTGATAATCTTTAATGTGTACATACAGGCACATACACAGCTGTCAGAAAGCTGTCCAAACGAAACAACCAAAAAAGTAGCAAAGTTACTTTGCGACCATTTGTTATACTGATGGGTTACCATGGAAACAAACTCAGACTACTTGGCATCGGAGACAAAAGTCACATTAGTAAATGCTTTCCGTTATGTGAGTCATTAATTTCCTATGACTTTTATACAGTTGCTTAACCACTTTCCAGAAACAAAGCAACAGAATATGATTTGTGTTGATCCTGTGAAAACCCAAGTATTTCTAAGATAAAGTGATACAGCTGCTGACATAAAATAAGCAGAGGACTCAGAAGAAGATAATGTTACGATGGCCTTGTGTTTCAAAGGAGTCGAAGAAAATCTAGAAAGTCTTTAAAAAATAAAAGTAATATAAAAGCAAAATTATGGATCCATTTTTTGTGACTAATTACTGTACCAGCAAAATGCATTACTTATTCTCAGAATAACTTGCATATGTATACCCTAGGTACACATTTAAAATTATGCCATGTCTTGGTAATTCTGTGTATTTTTAACTTTTTAAAAAACAGTGATAAGAAACTGCTATGAAGAATGCAAACCGTCTGCCAGATAGTATTGCATGGAGGTTAAGAGCTTAGATCCAGAGCCAGGCTGCTTGTGTTCAAATCCTGCCTCTGCTCTCTGCCAACTGTCACTCTGGACACGTTCCTAACCTCTCTGTCTGTATGCTGCATTTTCTCTGTGAAACAGGATGTAACAATACGTACAACTCATGGGAATCTGGGGAAACCAAATGAATTATTACACACAGAGTTTAGAACAGTGCCTGGCTTACAGTGTATCTCAGTAATAAATGTTGCAAGTTATTATAAAGGATGTATATAGTCCACCTGAATTTGCCCACCAGAGTGAAATGGTCAAATTTATAAGGAAAGTTTTTTTTCAATGTTAATGAAGATTTCTACTTCTTAAAAGATACAGACTCTTGAGAAAAAAGAAACCTGTGAGAACAGAGGCAAAAACAAGTATTTTAATACTCCAAGGATAAATCAGATCTATAAAATTGTAACTTTTAATTACAACACTAAGGATAAATGAACATCTCATACATCAGAGATATTTTTGGCTTGAGTAAATGGGTGAAAAGTAACATCAATTCATCGGGAAGAATTGGACACAAGAATATTTTGTTTTATTTATTTCTTATTTATTTACTCATTCATTTTGCTAGTGGGATTAGGGAGTGAGGGAAATGATAATCCAGTTTTGGACATTTTGAGGTTGAGCAGCCTGTGGGTCCCCTATTTGGAAATGTCTAGGAGGCAGACAGATACACAGACCTAGAACTCAAAGGTGGTCAGGGCTGAAAATACAAATATACAAGACTGGCTGCACATGATGGCTCAAACCTATAATCCTAGCTATTTGGGAGGCTGAGGTGGGAGGACTGCTTAAGCCTGGGAGTTTGAGGCTGCAGTGAGCTGTGACTGCATCACTGCACTCCAGCCTGGGTGACAGAGCGAGACCATGTCTCAAAAAAAAAAAAAAAAAAAAAAAGGACAAAAGACCTCAGCAAGTAAATAGTCACTGAAGCTATAGGAATGGATGAGGCCATTCAGGGAGAGTGGGTAGAGGAGAAAGGGAAGAAGGCAGAGTTTGGAACTCCAAGGAACATGAACACTTAGGGTATAGGAGAAGAAGGGGTACAGGCAAAGGAGGCTAACACGTCAACAGTGGGAGAAGCAAAGGAGATTACGTTGTCACCAAAGCCAAGGGGAAAACCTTTAAAGAAAGAATTGAACTATCAAATGTGGCAGAGAGATCAGGTAAGATAAAGGCTTTAAAAAAAATTAGCAATAAAGAATTCACTAATAACACTAGCAAGTGTAGTTTCAGTAAAAGGAGGGATGGAAGCCAGATTACTATGAGGAGTGGAGACAGGGAACACAGACATTTCAAATATTTTAGTAATAAAGTGGAGAAAATTAGGGTGGCAGCGAAATGGGGATATGCATAAAGGGAGGATTTCATTTTAACATGTAAGAAGAGACTTAAGAATAGTTTAGTGCTGATAGTAAAGAACCTGTCAGCACTAATGGTGAGGAGAAAAGATTTGAGAGGGTATGAGTAACAGTGCCAGAGGAGGTCTATCCCTGAGAATGCCAGAGAGGACGTGATCCAGGTGACAGCTGGGGGGACTGGCCCTGAACAGGAGAAGAGGCTCCTCTTCCATCATGAGGAGACAAAAAGAAAAGAGCGAGCTTTAATGCAGAGAAGTTTGTCAGCAGACAACTAACTGTTCATTGTCTAGAACTGTTCTTATGAGAAATTTCATATAAAAATACAGCACTAATTGGCACACAGTAGGTCCTCAAATGAATACTTGTTTATAATCTTCTATATTACAAAAAATCTTATAGCTTCATGCAGGGTTTTTATTCAGTGACTGACAGATGTCTCGATGAAAAATTTCATTAAAAAACATATGTCCCCTACAGAGGGGAGAAAATATTTACAAACCATATAGCTGATAAGGGGTTAATATCTCAAATATATAAGAAACTCAAACAACTCAATAGCAAAAAAAAAAAAAAAAAAAAAAAA
>NW_016818769.1:487960-527949 GCF_001698545.2 Rhinopithecus bieti
AAAAAAAAAAAAAAAACAACAACAAAATCAAATAACCTGATTAAAAAATGGGTTAGGACCCGAATAGAGATTTCTCAAAAGAAGACAAACACTAAGAGAGTAAATTTCAAATGTTACCACAAAACTCATAAATTATGACATCTCTTTTATACCATAACTTACACAATTACAAACTGTCAATTTTCAATAAAAAAAGAAGACATACAAATGGCCAAGAAGTATGTGAAAAGATGCTCAATTAATCATCAGAGAAATACAAATCAAAACCGCAAGGAGTTAACACTTCCTATCAATTACAATGGATATTATCAAAAAGACAAAAGACAAAGTGTTGGTGAGGATATGGAGAAAAGGTAACCCTTGCACACTGCTGGTGAGAATGTCAGCTGGTACAATTTGGAAAGCAGTATGGATGTTCCTCAAAAAATAAAAAATAGAGCCATGATATAACCTAGCAATTCCACATCTGTAATATATCCAAAGGAAATTAGTCTTTTGAAGAGATATCTGCACCCCCATGTTCATTTCATTATTATTCACAAGAGATAAAATATGGAAACAACATAAATATCCATTAACAGATGACTGGATAAAGAAAATGTGGGGTGTATATACATACAATGGAATATTATTTAGCCTTAAAAAAGAAGGAAATCCTGCCATTTGTGACAACATAGATAAACCTGGAGGATATTATGCTAAGTGAAATAACCTAGGCACAGAAAGACAAATATCACATAATCTCACTTATATGTGGAACCTAAAAAAGTCAAACTCACAGAATTTATTTTGCTCTAACTATACAAATTCTCCACTTTCTAGAAAGAACAACACAGATGTAGAGGACACAATAAAAATGAAATAACAGGAGAAAAAATATTCCTAGATTAATTTAAGGAAAGACTTCATACTGAAAATTTCAGAATACACATCATAGCCCGGGAAATTTGATGAAAACTACACAAAATGTTCCTACCAATAAAGTAAAAATCCTGCCAGGATATAGGAAATTAAAATTAGCTTATGAACTATGACATACTGGAAAAGGCAAAACTACAGATAGTAAAAGAATCAGTGATTGCCAGGGGTTGGGAGTAGGAGGGATGAACAAGTGGAGCACAGAGGAATTTTAGGGCAGTGAAACTTCTCTGTATGATGCTATGATGGTGGATACAGGTCATTATACATTTGTCAAAACACGGAATGGACAACACCAAGTGGGAAGCCTAATGTAAACTTTAAAGTACTTTAGATGATGCTGTGTCAAGGAAGGTTCATCAACGTTAACAAATGCACCACTCTGGTTAGGAATATTAATAGCTGGGGATACTGTGTGTATGTGGGGACAGAGGGTATAGGAGACATTTCTGTACCTTCCACTCAATTTCTCTGTGATGCTAAAACTGCTCTAAAAAATAGTCTATTCAAAATCAGATTATGCACATAGAGATGAAAATATGTTCTCCAAAATTCTTAAAAACAAGGACACAGGGAATAAATAACTTCACAAAACCCAGAAGTTGATGTGAACTATGTATTCTATAACCAGCCCAAACTAAGCATTGTGTAGGAAGGAAAAAGAAAGATAACTCTTAGGCAAAAAACTATCACCCAAGTACCCTTTCTGAATAAAACACCCGAAGAAATGAAAAATGAATTACAAGTTAGATCTTAAGAAACAGGAAAAGGTACATTGGTGTTGTATAGGAAAAAGAAAAGGCAAGAAATCAAATTAGTATAGGTTACTTGTTCTTCCAAAAGACTTTACTTTTGAACAAAAGACTTTTATTCTTTCTAAATATTCTAAAAAGGTGTGGGAAAATAATAGCTGTAAACAGTTTCTTCAATTACAGATCCAATCAGCCAGTTTCCAGATCAATAAACTTATGGCTTCTTATGTATGTACATGAAAAACCAAACTCTTCAGCTAGTATTCAGTCTTCTCCCTTCAGCCTCTCAAATTTGCGCCCCTACAGTTCTTCACTATTTTCTGCCCTGGCACTATGCACCTGCATGTCTGCCTTCTTGGCTTTCCCATCCTTTAGGATGCCCTCCCAAATGTCTTCTTATCCTTTCCTAGTATAAAGCCTCACCCACATGGTAAAAAGAGGAGGGAACAAATTTTAGACTCAGCAGATCTGAGCTCAAGTTTAATTTCAACACTGAATGGATGGTGAAAGTAATTTGTAATTATTTTCCTCTGCATAAATTTCCTCTTATAAAATGTTTTATAGTCAGGTACAAATTGGTAAACATATGTTGTCTGAATCTAAAATGCTTATAAAAACTTACTAAATTAAATGGCATTACACACACACACACAGACACACACACCCCACTGCATAAACCACCAAGTGTTATAATTCAAGACATTGCTCAAAAGCTCTTCCTATGATGCATTTCCTGAGTCCTTGGGTAAAATGATTCTTTGGTTCCTATAAACTCCTGGAGTCTTCTGCATGCATGTCTGGAGTAGCTTCCTTGCAAATGAAAGCTACTGAGAGTAAGGGAAATAGGAGTTTAATGCAATTTCTGCTATGTATTATTATTAATTTTGCCATCCTCCAGTACTGTGAAAAATATTGCCACATATTATGAAAGTATTCCTCTGTTGGTATTTTCAGAAGTATAATTATCAAAAGGGAACTCTATAATATCAGAGGAAGAAAATGTATCAGTTTTCTGGAACAGGAATATTAAGCAGTAAGTTCAAAAGAATATGTTTGGGTCACTAAGACATACTTGGAAATATAGGTAAGGAGATGGCAGGGTGTTTACATTCTTCTGATCAAGAGTGAAATGAGCCAACGACATGGCCAGGGTATGACAAAACAGCACAAAGAGTTAGTACAAACTGTACCATGAAGGCTCTGCTCTGGTTGTTTTGCTTATCCTTATACTAATGATATTACAATAATTCAGAAATTATGCAGATGAAGTAACTTATAATCAAAGGCACAGCAGCACAGCCTACTATTAATATAGCTCTACTTTGAAGGAAGGTCTGGGGAGATGGAAGGGATCATATGCATTGGTGAAAGGATGAGATTATAGATGGCTGTATATAAAAGGACTGTAGTAAGCATACATGCTGGGACATTCCTTGAGTGGCACAGACCTGCTAAGGTATCTCCTGCTGATATTGATCACAGCCAGTGTAAACAGACTTCATGTTTATGCCTTACATTGTGTTACTTGACTTATCTGACACCACTCCTCACACAGAAACTCTAACAAACAGTTCAATAGCTTCTTTTTTTTTTTTTTTTTTTTTTTTTTCATTTTGAGAGCAGGTACTGTTTATTAAGGCTGACGAGACTCGAAAAATAATCATGGTAGACACCTTAGCTTCATTCTTCTAATTAAGCCTCGTTTGATTGGTCCTCCTGGTTCGCTCTCCCTCTCTACAAAACTCGCCGCTCGCTCTTTTTCTTCCTTCCACCCCCCTCGTGCGAACTCTTTCTCGCGCGCGCCGCGCGCTCTCTTCTCTCTTTGAAGCGTTCTTCCACCGCTCTAGCCTCTCGCTCGCTCCTCCCATTCGCAGATGGATGCATATTTTTACCAGATAATCGAGCAATCATAGCGTTATCTGTCCCACACGCTCTCGCTTTCTTATTGATTTTGCCATAACCCAGCTTCTCTTGTTCATTTACTGCTCTCGCTCTCCTCGCGCTCCCAGAATCTCTCGCTCCTTCTACAATCCTCAGCAATGTTAATCGCCGCTCCTTCTGCTCGCGCCCTCACAAGTTCCACTGAAGATCTGACCGCGTGACTCGCCTCTCTGGCCCTTTGGCTCAACGCCTTGAATACCTCCTCGCTCTCGCAACTCACCCTCTCGGCGCTCGCGTACCAAAAGTTGCCAGCTTTCTCCTCTCTCTGCCATTCGAATCTTCGCTCCTCTCTCTCTCTCCCCTCTGTGTAGTGCTTCGCTTTTCATAGATAAGCTTCCCCTTGCCTTTCGAAGCATCTTTTGGGCCAAACTTTCCTCTTTCTCAGCCGCCTCTCGATCTCTCGCGCGCTCGGCCGAATTCCTCTCGCTTTTTCTTAAGGGTTTCTGGCCAGCAGGAACCTTCTCTTCTCTCTCTGGCACCCTCCATGGTTCCAGCCGGAAAAGAGGCAGCTTCTTAATTATTTTGAATGCTGGATTGATGTTCCTTTGAAGCCAATACAGTACCAGCAGAGAGTCATGTGGCAGCTAGGGTTTATATAAGTTATCTTAGCAAAAATAGCTTTTGAATTCATTTTGACTTACTACCAGTTGGTAATAATTTTCAGTTTCTTGAATGAGCAAGTAAGAGCTAATGTTGCAGTTATTACTGAGTTCCTAGTTGCTTCAGGAAGGCTTACACTTGATTAGCATAATGACGGAAGTTACAGTTTTCAATTGTGTATAATTACAAATGCATATTATCTGTATTACTAGTCTGATGATTATGTTTACTTTTCCATTAACAGAAATTATAAAGGTAATTTATGATTGCTTGTAAGAGATTATTAATTTAGCTTAAAGCAAAAGCTTGCAACGAATTACCTTTTTTTGGAAGGACTATGAATAATCTTTTCTAACTACTTCCTGAGGCTATTTCTAAGACTGTTTTCTGCCTCAAACATAAAGGAAATAGTGATGTCCACAGAACTGCCCACATAAGATACTCAGGTGCACTTCCTATAAGTCATTTCTTAACCATAAAGATGCCTTGGATGGTACAGAGAGGTGATACTTTAACAATACAAAACCTTATGGTAACCTGAACTGGCCTCAAAAAGGTAATAACAGAAGATAAACTGTTAATAACTTTATATTTAGACACCAGCACTAGAGAATTCTCAGAAATTGCCATTGAAAAGTGGTTGCAATCTGTGAATAAGGAAATACAGAACATGTTAACTAGAAATAAAATGTCACTAAATGCGTTTATTCTCATGCTATGCTAGCGATGACTCACTTAAATAAAACAAAGCAAACATGCAAAGCCCAAAATCAATACTATGGGTAGTTCCTCAATTCAGTAAGATAAAATAAGTCTCGGGTATAAGCCAGTTTTTAAGCCACAATGCTTGGAAATAGCATTTGATTAGGAAAAGCCTGGGAATTTCTTCTTAAACTAGTAATCAGGTTTTAAGACAGAAAAAAAATATTTTTTTAAGAAAGCATACAGACTCTCAATCATGAGTTTGTTTTTAATATTTGTATCACTATTTTCATTTACAGTAATCCTTTGCCTCAACATATAATCAAGTTCAAGTCCCTCTCCTAAAAATAAATAAAATATTGCTGTTTATTCTTGTCTCTTTTACCCAATTGCATTTTTCTCATTTTCTTCATTAACAAGGCTTCCAAAAGAAGTTACACTCCATGCTTCTGCTCCTTCACCACCTGCTCACTTAAAACCTGGTTTCTGCTCCTACAACTCCATTGAAACTTTTCTCTCAGAATTCACTGAAGACTTGCTGATTGCCAAATAAACACAGCATCTCTCATATTATCCCATCTCTCCACACTATGGCAGAGCTGAACACCCTCTCCTCTAATGTACTTTCCATAGTTAGCTTTGCTGATTGCCAAATAAACAGAGCATCTCTCATATTACCCCATCTCTCCACACTATGGCAGAGCTGAACACCCTCTCCTCTAACGTACTTTCCATAGTTAGCTTCTGCGATACCACATACCTCCCCATTGTTTGGTCTCATTGGCCCCAATTAGGTCTTTTCTACCAAGGTTCTGTCCTCTGGCCCTTGTGTTTTGTTCTGCATACTATCCTTGGCTTTATTATCTTGTCCTGGTGGATTTTCTTAAAATCTAGGTCTGCAACCCTAACTATTCTGCAATCCTAACAGTTTATGTCGGTTTTCAGACTTAAATTTTCAGCCACCTACCACATACTGTCATATACCTTGCTTCTTATACTCAAATGTTTAAGGGAAACAGTTCAGAATTAGCAATAAAGGGAATACACAGGAAACAACAGTAATAACCAAAACAGAAGAACCGTTACTTAATTTACACTCCATCCATGAAAGAATATGTATAGTATTATTGAAATAAATATACTAAAGTTTTTAGTAACATGGGACATGCTTATATTACAGTGTTCAGTTAAAAAAAAAAAAGCAGGAGGGTTGGACACAATGGCTCATTCCTATCCCAGCACTTTGGGAGGCCAAGGTAGGTGGATTGCTTGAGCTCAGGAGTTCAGCCTGGGCAACGTGGCGTAACTCCATCTCTACAAAAAATACAGTATTAGCAGGTGTGGTGGTGTGCACCTGTAGTCTTAGCTACTCAGGAGGATCACCTAAGCCCAGGGAGGACAAGGGTGCAGTGAGCTATGACTGTGCAACTGCACTCCAGTCTGGATGACAGAGTGAGATCCTGTCTCAGCAAAAAAAAAAAAAAAGCAGGATAAAAAATTATGTATGTGATGTGGTTTCAACTGTGTAAAACACCAGCTCCAAGAAACTGGAAAGCTATATTCCAAGATATTAGCAGTGATTACCTCTGATAGGCAACATTTTCTTCTAATTTTATATATTTTCTACATTTTGTATGCTGATCAGGAAAAAGTGTGTGTGTGGGGATTCAAATCATATTACTTAGAGAATAAAATCCAATCTTCATGTGATAGCATCCAAGGCCTTCATGTGATAGCATCCAAGGCCTGCCAAATTCTGGTTCCCAATGGACTTTTCCAGTCTTGTCCTTCACTGTATCCCCCAAATATGCTCTACTCTGCTTCCCCACTCAGCCACTATATTCTCTGCAATGTATCTTTCCATGTGCTTTTCAAGTCTGTTTCTGTCCTACCCCAAAGCAGGACATTTCTATCCTGAATATGCTGCCTAAACCCTGCTACAGAGCTGGAGGGCAATGCTCAAAATTCTCTCTTGGATTTGCTTAAGAAAGAAAAAAATTCTGTAAGTCTTTTATCCAATCCATGATGATTATTATTGGTAGTAATAACAAACATAAAACTCACTGGCTAAAATGACATGATAGCATTTGCTCTTGACTATAAATTGCCACAAAAAATTAAAAATTCTTAACAGAATTTAGATATGTAAAATCTAGTCCTGAAAAACTGAATTTAATAAAAATTATAGCCATCATATATATTATGGCAGATTAATACAAATTAGGATAGATATTACAATCTTTATACTTTGTGCAGATAAGATAATAAACACCAAAAAAATCTCATAATATAAAAAAATTACAGTGAAGAATAATATAAATAGTTCAATGGCCTGGAATACAGGCATAGGTCAGGGATATTATGGGTTCGCTTCCAGACCACCCCAATGAAGCAAATATCACAATAAAGTGAGTCACATTAATTTTCTGGTTTCCCAGTGCATAAAAAAGTTATGTCTATACTATATTGTAGTCTATTAAGTGTATAACAGCATTATGTCTAAAAAATGTATATACCTTAATTTAAAAATACTTTATTGTTAAAAAATGCCAACAACCATCTCAGCTTTAAGTGAGTAGTAATCTTTTTTTGGTAGCAAACCTCGATGTTGATGGTTGCTGACTGACAGGGTGGTGGTTGTTAAGGGTTGGGGTGGCTGTGGCAATTTCTTAAAATAAGAGAACAAGGAAGTTTGCTGCATCAATTGACTTCCTTTCATAAAATATTTCTCTGTAGCATGTGATGTTTGACAGGATTTTACCCACAGTAAAACTTCTCTCAAAATTAAAAATCCTCTCAAACCCTGCTGCTTTATTAACTAAGTTTATGGTTTATGAACTATTCTAAATCCTTTGCTGTGAGTTTAACAATTTTTACAATATCTTCACTAGGAATAGATACCATCTCAATAAACCACGTTGTTTGCTCATATGTAGAGAAGCACCTCATTGTCCATTCAAGTTTTATCATGAGATTGCAGCAATTCAGTCACATCTTCAGGCTCCAATTCTAATTCTTGTTCCCTTGCTATTTTCACCACATCTGCAGCCAGTGAAGTCTTGAACCCCTCAAAGTCATCCATGAGGGCTGAAATCAACTTCTTCCAAACTCCGTTAATGTTGGTATTTTGACCTCCTCCCATAAATCACAAACATGCTTAATGGCATCTAGAATGGTAAATCCTTTCCAGAAGGTTTTCAATTTAATTTTTTCAGGCCCATCAGAGGAATCACTATCTAAGGCAGCAACAGCCTTACAAAATGTATTTCTTAAATAACAAGACTTGAAAGGTGAAATTACTTTTTGACCCACGGGCTGCAGAATGGATGTTGTTTTAGCAGGTGTGAAAACAGTATTTACCTTATACATGTTCATTAGAGCTCTTGGGGACTAGGTGTACTGCCAACGAGCAGTAGTATTTTGAAAGGAATCTTTTTTTTTTTTTTTTTTTTTTTTTTCTGAGCAGTAGGTCTCAACAGTGGGCTTAAAATATTCAGTAAACTATGCTGTAAATAGATGTGCTGTCATCCAGGCTTTGTTCTTCCACTTATAGAGCACAGGCAGAGTAGACTTAGCATCATTCTTAAGGGCCCTAGGATTTTCACACTGATAAGTGACCACTGACTTCAACTGAAAGTCACTAGTTGCATTAGCTCCTAACAAGAGAGTGAGCCTGTCATTTGAAGTTCTGAAGCCAGGCACTGACTTCTCTCTAGCTATGAAAGTCTTAGATGGCATCTCCTTCCAATAGAAGGCTGTTTTGTCTACATTGAAAAGCTGTTGTTTAGCATAGCCCCCTTCATCAAAGATCTTAGCAAGATCTTCTGGATAAGTTGCTGCGCTTTTACTTTAGCATTTGCTGCTTCCCCTTGCACTTTTATGTTATGGAAATGGCTTCTTTCCTTAAACCCCGTGAATCAACCTATGCCAGCTTCAAACTTTTCTTTTGCATTTCCCTCACCTTTTAGACTTCACAGAATTGAGGAGTCAGGGAGTAGGTTTTGGTTTAAGGAAATATTGTGGCTGGTGTGACCTTCTGTCCAACCACTAAAATTTTCTCCATATCAGCAATAAGGCTATTTCACTTTCTTATCATTCATGTGTTCACTAGAGTAGCACTTTTAATTTCCTTCAAGAACTTTTCCTTTGCATTCACAGCTTGGCTAAATGTTTGGTGCAAGAGGCCTAGCTCTTGGCCTATCTCTGCTTTTGACATGCCTTCCTCACTAAGCCTAATCATTGCTAGCTTTTGAATTAAAGTGAGAGATGTGCAACTCTTCCTTTCACTTGAACATTTAGAGGCCACTGTAGGGTTAATTAGCCTAATTTTAATATTCTTTTGTCTCGGGGAATAGGGAGGTCTCAGAAGGGGAAGAGAGGTGAGGGAATGGCCAGTGAGTAGAGCAGTCAGAGCACACACAACACTTACTAAGTTTACCACCTTCTCTGGGTGCAGTTCATGGCTCCCCAAAACAATTACAACAGTAACATCAAAGATCACTAATCACAGATCATCACAAGAGCTATAACAATAATGAGAAAGTTTGAAATGCTGTGAAAACTACCAAAAAGTGGTCTAGAGATACGAAGTGAGCTTACGCTGTTGGAAAAATAGCACTGAGCCAGGCACGGTGGCTCACACTTTGTAATCTCAGCACTTTGGGAGGCTTAGGTGAGAGGATGGCTTGAGGCCAAGTGCTCGAGACCAGCCCAGGCAACATAGCAAGACCTTGTCTCAACAGAAAAATGAAAAATTATCTGGGGGTGGTGGCATCCACCTATAGTCTCAGCTACTCAGTATAGAAGCAGAATAAAACAATATATTACCTAGGCAGGTATTTGCTAAATTAAAAAATGAATTTGCCCAGGAATTGTATTAGTTTAGGGGAATTTTGTCAAAAAATGCTTTTTAAAAAAAGCTTTATTAGGAGCCAGGCACAGTGGTGCGTGCATGTGGTCCCAGCCACTTGGGAGGCTGAGGCGAGCAGATTGCTTGAACCCAGGAGTTTGAGAACAGTCTGGGCAAATAATGACACCTCCATCTCACACACACACATACACAAAACAAATAACATTAAAACGGAAAAGCCTGCTTTATTGAGATATAATTCACATACATCATCCACATATCGTATCTCATTTTAAGTGTACAAATCCATTGCTTTTAGTATATTCAGTTTGTGACACCATCGCCACAGTCAATTTTAGAACATTTTCATCACCTCCAAAAGAAACCTCATATCCACTAGCAGTCACTGCCCATTTCTCTCCAGTCCCTCAGTCCTAGCCAACCACTAATCTACTTTCTGTCTCTGTAGATTTTGCTTATTCCAGATGTTTTATATCAATTGAATCATAGAATATGTGTTTTTTTGTGACTGGCTTCCTTACTGATCATGATGTTTTCAAGCTTCATCCATGTTGTTGCATCTAGCAGTACTTCATTTCATCTTATCGCTGAGTAACATTCCATGCTATGGAATATCACGTTTCATTTATCCATTCATCAGTTGATGGACACTGGGGTTGTTTCCACTTTTTGGCTGTTATGAACAATGGTGCTAAGAAAATTCATGTACACATTTTTGTGTGACATATTTTCTTTTCTCTTGAATACAGAATTTCATTCCACCTAGGAGTGGAATTGCTGAGTCATATGGTAACTGTTTCCCTTTTCTGTTTAAGTCCCACCAATCCCTGAAAGTTCCCAGAAGGAACGGAGCTATTAATTTTAGCTGAGAAGACTCCTTAGAAGAGATGGCATCTATGAGCTTTAAAGGATTAGTAGGACTTAACCAGGAAGGGGGAAAATGGGATAATAGAATGTCAGACATTTTGACTCTAATAACATTTTGACTTGTACTTATTGTGAAAAACCACTTTAAAGAGTGCTATAGCAACCCTGAATCTTCATCAGGAAAGCATTTCGCAGTGTAGCCTCTTTGAAAAACAGTCTGGCAATTCCTCTGATGGTAAACAGTTATCATCTGACAGAGGGATTTTCTAAAACTGTTAAATAAAATCAATTACTGTTTAAGCCCATATGTGTATATTCTACTAAATCACATTAGTAGAATGATTGCATGAACTCATCATTGCTACTGCAGAAAAATTCATAACAAAATGTTCCTAAATTATGAAGTTTAAAAAACAGAAAACTTTTTTTTAAATACAAGTCTATATTAGTTGAATATATTAACGTACAAATAATTGGTTTGGCTTAATACAAATTTGGGGGGGTGAAATATTTATTCATTTAAAAAATTGTGGTAAAATACTCATAAAATTGACCATTTAACCCTCCACCCCCTTTTTGTTTGAGACGAAGTCTAGCTTTTGGCGTCCAGACTGGAGTGCAGTGGTGTGATCTTGGCTCACTGCAACCTCCGCCTCCTGGGTTCAAGTGGCTCTCCTCCCTCAGCCTCCCAAATAGCTGGGATTACAGGCGCCCACCACCGCCCAACTAATTTCTGTATTTTTAGTAGAGATGGGGTTTCACCATGTTGGCCAGGCTGGTCTTGAACTCCAGACCTGAGGCGATCCGCCCGCCTTGGACTCCCAAAGTGCTGGGATTACAGGCATGAGCCACCACGCCCGGCCCATCTTAATCATTTTTAAGTGTACAGTTCAGTAGTGTTAAGCACATTCACATTGTTGTGCATCCAATCTCCAGAACTCTTTTTATCTTGCAAAACCAAAACTCCATATCCATTACACTCTTCATTTCTCCCTACCCCAGCCCCTGGCAACCACCATTCTATTTTCTATCTCTATGACTCTGATTACTTTTGGTACCTCATTTAAGCAGAATTATAGAGTATTTGTGTTTTTTTTTTTTTTTTTTTTTTTTGTGATTGGCTTATTTAGCATAATGTCCTCAACCTTCACCCATGTTGTAGCATGTGTTGGCATTTCCTTCATTTTTTAAGGCTGAATAATATTCCACTGTATGTATATACCACATTTTGTTTATCCATTCATCCTGTGATGGACACTTAGTTTTCTTCTACCTTTCAGTTACTTAGAATAATGCTGCTATGAACATGGGTGTCCAAATATTTAAGTCCCTGCTTTTAATTCTTTGGGTATACATCCAGAAGAATTGCTGTTTTAAAGTTTTTTGAGGGACCACCATACTGATTTCCACAATGGCTGCCCCATTTTACATTCCCAACAATGCAAAAGGGTTCTAATTTTTCCACATCATTGCCAATACTTGTTTTTTTTGTTTTTGTTTTTTGTTTTTGATAGTTGCCATCCTAATGAGTGAGAGGTGACACCTCACTGTGGTTTTGATTTGCATTTCCCTATAAGTGATGTTGTGTACCTTTTCTTGGGCTTTTGGCCATTTGTACAACTTCTCTGGAGAAATATCTATTCAAGTCCTTTGTCCACTTTTATTGGGTTGTTTGGTGTTTTGTTGTTACTGAGTTGTAGGAGTTCTTTGTTCTTGATATCAATCCCTTATGAAGTACATGATTTGCAAATATTTTCTGAGTTGCCTTTTCACTCTTGGCCTAATACATTGTAAATACAAACAAATTCTTGGATTTATGGGAGACTCTAATATCCTCATCACTAAAGGCCCTAGCAAAGACTATAGTTACTTTTCTAGCCTATTCCCTTTCCCAGCCAAGGCTATACAAGGTACTGTAGTTTTCAAGGATTGTGTAGAAGTTTTGGCCTGGACCTCCAGGTGAGAAATCTAAACTCTATTTCTCTGTTATGTAATAAAGAGGTCACATAAGATAATGAAAAAGTCTTGGATGAGTCAGCAGGAATCTTGAATTTTAGACCTGCTCTATCACTTACTACTAGTATAATGTTGGGTAAATCATTTGCCTTTTCTGATCTTTTTTTTTTTTTGAGACAGAGTCTCAAAAAAATTTGCTAAGTAGAATCCTAATAATTGCCCTCCTTGTCTCACAGATCCTGTAAAGCCTTTAAAGATGGGTGGGCAATACTCTTCTAATATGACCCAGCAGTCATGCTCCTCAGTGTTTAACCAAATGAGGTGAAAGCTTATGTCCACACAAAAACATGCACACACATGTGTATGGCAACTTTATTCATAATTGCCAAAACTTGGAAGCAACTAAGATATGTAGATGAATGGATAGACCATAGTATATCCAGATAATTACTATTGTTCAGTGCTAAAAAGAAATGAATTACGAGGCCATGAAGGAAGAGGAACCTTAAATGCATATTACTAAGCAAAAGAAGCCAATATGAAAAAGTTACATACTGGATGATTCCAACTATATAACATTCTGGAAAAGGCAAAACCATGGTGAAAGCCCATCTGTACTAAAGACACACAAAAAAATTAGCTGGGTGTGGTGGTGTGCTCCTGTAATCCCAGCTACTTGGGAGGCTGAGGCAGGAGAATCGCTTGAACCCGGAAGGCAGAGGTTGCAGTGAGCCGAGATTGTGCCACTGCACTCCAGCCTGGGCGACAGGGCAAGACTCCGTCTCAAAAAAAAAAAAATAAATAATAATAATAATAAAAAATAAATAAATAAAATAAATCAAGGATTAGAGGAGAAAGAGGAATGAAAAGGTGGAACACAGAAGATTTTTAGGGCTGTGAAACTATTCTGTATGACACTAGATTGGTGAATACATGTTATTAGATACTTGCCAACCCCCTAGAATGTACAACACCAAGAGTAAACCCTAATGTAGGCTGTGAACTTTGGGTGATAATGACGTGTCAATGTAGGTTCTCTACTGGCAAAAATGTATGACTGTGTGCAGGATGTTGCTAGTGGGGGAGGCTATGTGAGCAGGAGGCAGTGGGCATATGGAAACTCTGTGTATTTTCCATTCAATTTTGCTCTGAAAATAAAGTCTATAAAAAAAGGGCAGGCAGAAGAAGTGCCTTCAAGCAATTCAGAGAAGGAATTAGAGATGTGAAGAATAGGATTCATGGAAGTCAAGATAGTCAAGTTTCAAAAAACAGGTAATATTCAGAGTGTTTCAAACAGAGTACAAAGGTACAAATGAGAAAATACTGACTAGACATGGCAATCAGGGATGACTGGTAGCAAAAACAGTTTTAGTTGAGTGCTGGATCAGCAGTCAGAGTACAGGATTGAGGGGAGAGCACGAATGCTTAAGAGACAGGAAATGTAGATATTTTTCTCATGAAGTTTGTATCAGAATTGCATAGAGAAGGTGAACGAAGGTAAACAAGGATAGGATCAAAGATACAGAGAAATGGCAAGGAACAGGAGGAAGAATAGTTCGTCCTCTGAAATGATAGTTAAAAGATTGGTGAGGATGAAGATTAAGTTTGTCAGTAGAGGGGTGTGAGACAGTAAGAAAGAGGGACAGACAATAAAAGAAGGCACAACTTCCTAGGCGGTGGGTGGCAGGACCTAACGCAACCTCATTTTTACACTCCAAGAAGTAGCAGCCAGAGAAACTGTCTTGTATCACTTTTAATTGAAAACTGAAAATTTTAAGGCCAGTCAGTTCCAATTATACCTTTCATTCCTGGAATCTGTACGAAAAATCTAAGATGAAAGTCTTGGTCACTTATTCTCCCTAAATCCTCAATCTGCTCTGTCCTACTGTTCTGTTCTTCCTCACTCTGACTCATTCTCTTGCTCCTCTCTCTCCCAACTCATTCCATGATACCACCTGAAACCTCTGTTCCAGGATTAAACAAACCCTCATACTCTCAGCCTCTTCACAGAACACTCCTCTTATTGCCTAACTGAAACCCGGCTATCTCACGAGGACACTAGCTGTATTGTATCCCCTACAGCAGAGGCGATGTTTATTCTCCACCCCCATCTTCCACAGGTCCAGAGGCAGTGCCAGCACTCTCCGAACAATTCATTGCCACATGCAGGCTGTAACTCTTCTAGTTTTAAGCTTAGGGCTTAAAAGCTTGAGGCACATGATGTCTGGCTTATGTCACACTCTTCCCTTCCAGGTTGATGTGACACTGAAGTAGCTGTTTTGCAGTCTTTCTCTCTTCAATCCAACACCTGCAATCATTCGGGCTATCTTAATACCATGCAAACAACACGCCCTAGACTCAGGGTTCTTTGCCCTATGCCATTCTTCACACCATCTCAGCAACATCCATACCAACACCCAACTGTTGACTGCTCTACTGAAATAATCACAAGCATTAATATCCCACTCTGAGCACAGCCCCTCCTCATCACCTAATTCTGCATAGCGCCTTTCCTTCCACACATATCTTCCTTTAACATCACTGAGGCCTTCATCTTCCAACTGTTCCATATTTTCCTTATTTATTCCTGGCCTGGTTTTGCTCCTTATGAAATCTGGACTCCATTACCGATTCTTTAGATTCCCTTTTTCACCAGTACTCCCAATTGCCTTAGGCCTTTCCACATACCTATAAACCTCCAAACCTCCTGAATCAATTCTACTACCCACTGCCTCCTATCCCTAACGTACAAGCCCTGCTGGAGAAAACTGCATGAACGCGTATACTGCCATCATTAAAATTCATGTTTTTAAATTTCGGTTGGGACTTTTGGACTTGTCTTTGGTCAGCTTCCTCTCCCATTCCTTGTGGAAGCTTTTCTGATCTTTCATCATTATCCTCATATCCCTTACTCTACCTTTCTTGGTTGCTACTGAGAAAGCTAAGTTCATGTGTCAGATGAGAATTCTCTTCAATTCCAACCCTAAACCAAACCACTAACTTTGCATATCACTCCCTGCTTTTGGCTCCCTAAACTACAGCACAGAACCAAGTCTAGGCTCCTTGAAATGACCACTTCCTCTCCCTCCCTCTATGTGGCAGCAGTTATACACCACTCTACCCACTGTGCCCTCAACACAACACTGCTTCATGTCACCGTGTCTTCTGTTCCCTTTATCATTCCGTTTTCCCCTCCAGCTAGACTTTTAAAAAAACCCTGCTAAGGAATTCTCTTTCATGACACTTCCCCTGACCCCACCCCCACAAAAAAACTCCCAGTTAAACACTTTTACCTTTCTACCTATTCTTGAATTTGTTTTTATTACTGCAAATTGTACACCGTATGGTAATTTTTCATGAAGGTAACCGAAAGAGTAAATTTGGTGTGAAATGACTGGTAGCAACAAGAACTGTAAGAACTGAGTGAGAAGTGAAATCACAGTGGGATGGTGAGAAAAGTTTTCATTCATTCAGCAAGTAATGAACATTAATTAAGGGTATAGTATGTATAGTAATGTTAGGAGCAGTGGGTGGACTGTAGGTTGGACACGTATGCGTATAAAACTGAGAAGATATCTGATTTAGATCTTAAAGAATGGCTGAAATATAGATTGACTAAAAGAAGGGTGAAGGAGAGGATATCAAGGAGACACAAATGCATATATAATTGGCTGATATAAGCTGTTCAGACCCAGCTATAATGAAAGGATTAGGAAGAGTAGTATTAAAAGACAAAATTGAAAGCTTAATCATAGAATTTTGGAGTTAGAAAGGGCCTTAAGAATCATTTAGGTGAGGCTAGGTACAGTGACTTACACCTGTAATCCCAGCACTTTAGGTGGCCGAGGAAGGAGGATTGCTTGAGGCCAGGAATTTGAGACCAGCCTGGGCAACATAGCAAGACCACATCTCTACAAAAATAGAAAATTTAGCATGTTCCTGTGGCACATACCTGTAGCCCCAGCTACTTGGGAGGCTGAGGAGAGAGGATCACTTGAGCCCAGGTATTCAAGGCTGCAGTGAGCTATGATCGTGCCACTGCACTCAAGCCTATCTAGCCTGGGCAACAGAGTAAGACTCTGTCTGTAAAAAGAATAATCAGCATCATCATCTAGATGACCCATCCTCCTAATGATGAATAACATTCCTGACAAAAGGGTGAGGTCATTCAACTGTTAGTAGTACTGAGGTAGCCTACTCACTATTGTACTCTCCTAAATGTTCTAACTTACTTGTTTTAATATTATCTGAACAGAAACATACCTTCTTTAACATCTCCCCACTGGTCCTAGTTCTCTCCTCAGCTGCACCCAGCATAAGTCTATTCTCTCTTTATGGGACAATTTTTCAAATATCTTTCATTAGTTGATATGTGACTTTGAACAAATTATTTTTTAAGGATCAACTTTCTCATGTCTAAAAGAGCGGTATGACAGAGGCTAATTATCCTGATATCTGTCCTCTCCTCCCTTTATTCTAATTGAGTGTTTTGCTAGGCATATAGGCACCCAGCAAAGACTACATTTCTCAACCTTGGGGCTGGATGTGGCATGGTGCTGATGTTCTGGTCAATGGACTGTGAGCACAAGCGACCTCCCCTTCCCCTCTCCTCCTTCCCGGTGGCTGGAATTTGGATGTGGGGTAAGCCAAGTTAGCCCCTGTGGATGACAACAATACCCTGAGAGCAACAAGACAAAAAGAGTTCAGGCCCCTCACAACTGGACAGAGCACAGCTACCACACTAGCTTGGACTTCATATGAAAAAGAAGTAAACTTCTATCTTGGTTAAGCCACTTGTTACTTTTTAAAAATACCTTGTTATAGTACCTGACATTCATCCTAAACCAAAAACAGGTGACAATGGTTTTCTACTTCTATTAAAGGGGTTTTGTAAGAATCAAATCAAATTAGGAATGTAAAATATACATACATACAAGTCAATTTTTTAGTATTTGAAGACCATTATCTTCTCTCAAGACTAACCCCAGTCCTCTGCTATTAGCATAACTCAAGATTCTTAAGAATCCCAATACCTTCCTTGGACTTCCATTTGATAACCCTCAAAGGCATATACCTCAAACTGAACATAATTTTTCATAAGCTGTGTAGATAAAACAGGATATACTTTCCCTATATATTTAATTTAGTGATCTCTGTATATGTGTCATCTTTAGCAAAACTACAACAGATCTTTTCTCCAAATATTTGCTTTCTTTCAATATTTACAAAATGCCTGCTATGTAAGGCTCAGTGACACAATGGTGAATATTAACTTACTGGTGTAAAATGGCATTAATACTATTTTTATAAGATATGACTATCCAATAATGTGACTAAATTTTGTGAACTTGGTTGTACAAAGCCACATCTTGAAAAAAAAAAGTAGAATGAGTACCATTTTCTTTTCTTTTTTCTTTTTTTTTGAGACAGAGTCCTGCTCCATCACTCAGGCTGGAGTGCACTGATGCAATCATGGCTCACTGCAGCGTCAATCTCACAAGCTCAAGCGATTCTCCCACCTCATTCTCCCTGAGTAGCTGGGAACACAGGTGCATGCCACGACACCCAGCTAATTTTTAAATTTTCTTCAAAGACAGGGTCTCACTACGTTGCCCAGGCTGTTCTTGAATTTCTGGGCTCAAGTCACCCTCCTGCTTCAGTCTTCCAAAGTGCTGGGATGACAGGCATGAGCCCATAAAAATGCCCAGCTGCACTTTACTGACCTTTCATATACAACTGCCTCAAATCTAAAGGGGCCAGGTCTTGTAACCTGTTTAATGATGTCACATATTGGAACCAGTTTTCTGAAACTGACATTCAGAAAAAGTTATAGTATATCTATATATTTATCTACCACTTTCATAAAACATAAAAATGAGAAAGCATACAACACAAAGCCTGAAAGGCAGTAGAATTTAGTGATTAACAGTGGTCCTTGGAGCTAGAATGCCTCCTAGCTCTACCACTTACTAGCTGAGTAACTTTCAGCATCTCTTTGTGCTTCTGTTCCCCCAGGTATAAAATGAGAGTAATAGCAGCAATAATAATGGCAAGGGTACTAATAATGATAATGACGTAATAATAGCACCTTCCTCACAGGAATATCTTGACGATTAAATGTAAAGGCTTAGAAAAGTTCCTGATGCACTGGGAAAGTGCTCAAATAAATGTCAGTTGCTATTATTCCTGGTATTTTAATAATGTGAATTGATGACTCCATTTCTGGTCAGGGTATAAGGAATTTTTTTAATTAAAATTTTTAAATTTTAATTACTTATCTGTATTAAAATACAGTTGACAAAAATTGTATATACTCACTGTGTACTGTGTAATGTTTTGATATGTGTATATATTGTGAAATTTTTAAATCAAGCCAATTAATATATCCATCAACTCACACACTTATTTTTTTGCTGTTGGAGAACACTTATTATCTATTCTCTTAGCAATTTTCAAGTATAACACATTGTTATTAACTATAGTTAGCAGTTTGTACAACGGATCTGAACACATCCATCCCATCTGTGCCCTATGACCAATAGTTCCCCATCTCTCTGTTCCCTCACCCACTATGAGTTCACCTTTTTTATATCCCACATATATGTGAGATGATGCAGTATTTGTCTTTCTGTGCCTGGCTTATTTCACTTTAAAAAAAAAGCCCTCCAGGTTCATCCATGTTGTCATAAATGACATGATTTCCTTTTTTTTTTTTTAAAGGCTGAATAATTTCCATTGTATATACCACATGTTCTTCATCCATCCATCTGTTTACAGACACTCAGGCTGTTTCAATAACTTGGCTATTGTAAATAGTGCTGCAAAGACAATGAGAGCACAGAATTCTCTTCAACATACTGATTTCAATTCCTTCAAATGTATACCTAGGAGAGGGGTCGCTGGATCTAGGGTATAAAGAATTCTGTGCCATATGGTCAGATAGTACCTTCTACTGCTAGTAGCTTTTGATAATTTGCTGCTTGTTAGTGATTACTGATCTTAAAAAATCAATTTAATGCACTGAAGAGCAAGTTGAAAATATATATCAAAACCCTTAAAAATCTGCATGCCCTGTGACTCTATAATTCCATTTCTAAGTGTTAATCCTAAATAAATAATAATGGATGTATACCAAACTTGGTTATAAGGATGTTTATTGTAGTTTATTTATAAAACTATTAATAAAAAAGGAAAGGAGAAAGACTTTAAAAGTGACTTGGTTCAATAAATGATGGAAATTCATACAATAGAATAATATGCATCTATTAAAATAATTTTGTAATTGAATATTTAATGATATGAAAAGATATATGAAGTAAAAAACCATACTAAGTATAGTATAATCTCATTTTGGCTTAAAAAGGATATGTGATAGTCGTGTGGGGGAGTGTGGGTATACATGTATGTATACGGATCAATAAAGGCTCATTTCTATACTAAAATATTTATAATAGTGATTATCCCTGGGTGGTTCATTTATGGGCAATTTTGTTCCTTTCTTTTGCCTTTCTATTTTCTAAAATTTCCACATGAATCTGTATCACTTTTCAATAAGAAATGTTTACTAAAAGAAATACACAATGTGCAGTGAACTAAAATCTTGAAAACAGAAGGATGTACTCTGGCCAAAAGAATGAAATTCTTTCCGCTTGTTTACAAAGTAAAAGGTCCAGTACACAGATGTGCTCATCAGCTTCCCGGACACTCCCCAAATTCACATGTGTTTCTGCCACAGCCTCATGTGAAACTTAGAAACCTATTTGGCTATCAGCACAAAAAAAGATGAACAAAATAAGGCAAACTAGGGAATTCTAAAAGATATAGGAAAAATGTCTTCCAATTATTCCTTTAAGTAGGCCAGAATCAAACCTGCCCTGACAGTTTTAATAAACCTCAAAAGTGATTTAAATGCTTTTGCAGAGGAAGTACTGTGAAAATATTTAAATAAAATAATATTGTCCTTTTGAAACATCTTCAGAAATATAGTCATGTACTGCATGAGGACATTTTGGTCAACAACAGACCAAATATACAATGTGGGCAGAGCAACAGGCTATACGACATAGCCTAAGCACGTAGTAGACTATACCATCTAGGTTTGTGTAAGTACACTCTATGACTTTTGCACAATGATGAAATCGCCTAAGGATGCGCTCCTCAGAACAGATCCTCATTGTTAAGGGATACATGACTATATTTTATTAGGCAACAATTTAGCCTCAGTTGAATAGACCACTATAATTGTACAATGTATTTTCCAAATATTTTATTAACTATGGCATGTAAAAATCTGACAATTTACCCTGATAATTTTAATAACATTTATCACAAATAATTACCTTTTAGTCTTTATATTTTCTAACCTCTTCATTGAAAACAATACTGAGAAAACTGGATTCTAAAATTAATTTTCACTAATGATCTTTATTTTTATTTATTTATTTTTGAGATAGGGTCTTACTCTGTTGCCCAGGCTGGAGTGCAGTGGCGGTGATCTCGGCTCACTGCAACCTCTACCTCCCGGGTTCAAGTGATCCTCCTACCTCAGCCTCCTGAGTAGCTGGCACTACAGGTGCCCACCACCACATCTAGCTAATTTTTTGGTATTTTTTTGTAGAAATGGGGTTTTGCCATGTTGCCCAGGCTGGTCTCAAACTCCTAAGCTCAACGAATCTGCCTGCCTCAGCCTCCCAAAGTGCTGGGATTTACAGGCATGAGCCACTATGCCTGGCCTTTTTTCAGTAATAATCTTTAAAAGGGTAAAAACAATGTAAGGAAATTCTAAATAAGTTTAGTAAGCAGTCCTATATGGCTCCAATAGACAACATCTAAGAAATCTACATACCGTAATAAATGCCTCCAACTACTCATCAGGCTCACTGTCACCTCAAATGTAGAGTGCTAAGCATGCAACTTAACCCACCATATCTTCCACCACCATATGCAATATTCCCCTTAAACAAAACAAATTATTTTCCTGACTTCTTTACTTCTGTCGTGGCATCAAGGCATCTGTCATAACATTATCATTTATCAGTCACTTATATGAGACAACTCCGAGTTCAGGTTCTCATTAGCTCCTGCTTGGGTTATTTTAATAGCTTCCTAATTTGTCTCCCTATCTCTAATTTCCCCCCCACCCAACCTTGAATACAAATAGCATCAGCCTATCAGCCAGGTTAAACACCACTTTAATCACACAAGTCAGTTCAAGAATCTTGGGTTTAATTTTACCCTATGAGCAGTAGAAAGCAACTCTCATTTGTAGAAAGAGAGTAGAAAGAAACTCTTTACGATGGTATTCAAAGTGTTTCTCTAATCTGATCTTCTTCTGTTTAACGTGAAGGCTCTGCAATCAGGCTGATCTATCATCAACTCCTATTAATGACTTGCTCAAGCTGTCCTCCCACCCTCACTTTGTCAATGCAAATTCATCCTCCCAGCGTGCTCCACTGAAATGCCAATGTGGTTGTCAGTAACCATTACAGTTGTAAATAAACCCTTTTGCTTTAGAATTTCAACAACACTCATATATTGTCTGATCCATTGATTGGGCACTAAGTCACACTGTCTTCTACTGTCAAGCAATTATACAGCTATGATCTAATTTCATTAGAATTAATTCCCTTGTGGATCCTTATATTTGTTGTACTTCTCACAATCCCAGATGGAGAGCTATTAATAGAAACCTGGTAAATGCTCAACTAATATTTGGTGAACAATAAATGATCTGCATGTTTAGTTGTTGTACAAAGCCAAATATATTAATATATATATATCAAATGCATATGACCTATATATATTTGGGTCTCTCTATTTATATCTATATCTATATATGTAATTTTCTGTGTGCCTCTAAGGCTTTTCTGTAGCAAGATGAGTATTATTTTATACAGGTTCATCCATCGGGGAGTCTCCAAGACTAATTCTGAATATGGTGATTCATTAGGACTCACAGGACTCAGCATACAGTCCTACTCATGGCTAAGATTTACTACAATGTAAAGATACAAAGTCGAATCATCACACACTTAATTTCCCTAGCATTAAATTGTGATGTGCTGTCTAACAGGGAAACTCATAAGAGACTCAACGCCCAAAATTCGTATTAGGGCCGGTCATGCAGGCTGCCTAGCAAGAACCAAAATTCCAGACGGAATTTAGCATAAATCACTCTGTATAGTCTAGGCACCGTGAGTCACTCTTATCACTTAGGTAAAGTTTTATATCATGTATGGAACCATTTACCATTCAAGCTCCCAGATGCCAGCCAAGGGCCAGCCATGTACATAGGCCTTTCTAAGAATAGCAGTCTTGAGCCTGCTATGTTACCTCTTTTCTATGTAATTCATTTCATATTTTTACAGGAGAAATGTTACAGTGTTAACTATACCTGACTTTTAAGGGGCACATAGAGCAATTTTTTAAAAGTTAAAATCTAGCGTTCAATTAAAGATGCACTGCCTTGACTGGCACCCGCTAATTAAAAGTTCTGTGATTTTGAAATAATTCACTTCCTTTAGATATTTCAGATTTTCTTTCTTTCTTCTTTCTTTTCTTTCTTTCTTTCCTTCCTTCCTTCCTTCGTTCCTTCCCTTCCCTTCCTTCCTTCCTTCCTTCCTTCCTTCCTTCCTTCCTTCCTTCCTTCCTTTCTTTCTTGTAAAATGAGGCCTCCTTCTCAAACCAACAATTTTGTTGTTGTTAGGATAAAGGAATCAAATATAACATCTAAAGCAATTGGGCCTTCTTGGAGAAGTTCCTGGTCTCCTCTTTAAATGCCAACTGGATGCTAAAGCACTGTTTAGGTGTTTTGGGCACATCGTCTCACTAAATCCTCACACCACCACATGTCAGCGATGGTTTCTATTTCACATACAGAAGTTTTGGGACTCTAAGTAACCCATCCAGGTTTACCACAGTGGAACTGGGGTTTAAGCTTAGACCCACCACATTCCAAACCCTTGTTCTTAGCTTTACAGCAACTATCTCTACCTAATGTCAAAGGCACAGGCTCCTTATTATGAGTCATTTCCCTCACACTATATGGCTTTGTGGTTTGGCTATACAGAGCACTATTCCTAATCTTACTTAAAATCAAACTGATCAAAGTCAGATTTTAGTTGGAAGAAAAAGGGGTGAGTTTAACCCAAGATACTCAACTTTCTCATTTCTAAGTCTTGCGGAGTATACTTTTTGCTCATTAAAGTCATTAGGAAGCTCCCTATTCAGAAACTTTCATATATGGCACACGATTTACTCCTTTATCTGGCACCACCCTGTTTGAAGTTACACAGACCTGATCAGAATCTTGGCATCGCACTTACCAGCTGAGGGGACCTTAGGAAAGTGAGTTATGCTTTCTGAGCCTCAGTTTATTTATCTACAAAATGGGACCCCTACCTTATAGACTTGCTGTGAGAATTAAATAAGATAATATATTTAGAAGCCAACATATATTGGCTGAATAAATGACTGCCTACAACAAAAGAATAACTGACTTGTGGGAAGTAAGTCAAATCAACATAACTGAGGTAGGAAGGAAGCCCCGTAGACAAATGCCCTGACCACCAGGTGTCACCACTGGCCCAGGAGCGCCAGTCTAACTGCCTGACATCGGGGGTGGGACCCTGCAGAAAAACAGTCTAGGCCTCAGGGTAAGACTGTCACCTGCACCAACAGGACCTCCACGAATTGGCTTAGGCTTTTTCACAACTAAAGGACGGTCCAATATTTTTTTTTTGCACCAAAATAGGTTACATTCTTCTCTAACAGGTGTTTAAAATACTTAGCTGAATATCCACTGACGTGTCACCACAGTTTAATTTTAAAAACTGTCTTCAGCAAACTATTAATTTCATATATCCTTTGGTTTAGCCAACTAGGCATTTTCTGGCTTCCATAGCCTTCAATATGGCCCAGAAGACAAGTTTCTGGCCCCAATTCCACAATCCAGTGACATTATTTCCTTTACATTATAAACGGGATGACTGAATTTTTTTTAAGTAGAATATTTTAGGGCAAAATAAAGTCTAAGACCAGTATATATGGGCAAAATAAACATTAGCTTTTAACCCTTCTTGATCTCAGGAACTCAAAAGTTCATTAAAAAAATTGTTTTCTCTCTATATACATATTTAAAGAAAGCACCTTAGGGTACATCTGTCAACCTGTGAGTAGCTCTGAAATTACTCAAGAAACACTGCCACACCTATTATTAATGCCACACCTATTATTTAATAGCTTCATTCTGTAACCTGCTAATGCCTCTCTCTGGGAGTGCCCAGGGGCTCGAGCATTTTAAAATGAGGGCTGGGCCTGGGCAACCCGTCTGGCTCTAAGCTCTCCACAAGGAGATCCACTAGTGGCCGCTTCAAGACTAATTCATCCAGCATTAGCGTCTAACTGGAGACGCCGCTCTCTGATGAGGCACAGACCGTTGTCTCGTCTGCCAGGAGCACTTGACTCAAGTCAAGCCCGGCCAGGCCTACCCCAGTCTCAGACTGGGTGGCCAAGTCCCCGTGTAATCTACAAGGGAGAAAGAATTGTGCTAAGCTTAGGTTTCTGTTCAGAGCTGGGCTCTCGGAACTCCAGCAGTTTGTGTTATTTTTGTTTTTAACAGCTCAAGTTCTACTTTGCATTTCACAAATATGGACATGTCTTAAGAGAAACCAGAAGCATCCTCTCCCTCCGGCCATTGCTCCCATTTCTAGAGGATTTGGGAGGGAAGAGCAGATACCAGGCACCATCTGGAGTCAGGAGCGCAGGAGCCAAGGCCAGCTGAGAAGAACCCATTTGCAAAGCACTTTGCAGATCAGTAAATTCGACTGATTTCAGAGCGGTCCCTAGGGAAAGGCGAGCAAATGGGCCAAGGAGAGATGCTGCCTATCCAACAAGCCCTGGCCAAGCAGACCCGGGCGAGGAGGCGCGGGAGGCGAGTTACCTGGAGGACTCGGCGGTGAAGCTGCCGCCGTCCAGCAGCCGCATCTTGCAGAAGAGGACCCCATTGACGAAGGGCACTGAGGAGAGCTCCTCGAGCTCGAAGTCCACCTTAAACTTAAACTTCTTCTTCTTCATCATCGTGAGAGCCAGGCGCCTGCAAGCTGGGCGCACGGCCGGGCGCCGCCGCCTCAGCTTGGCCGAGCCCTGGATCCGCCCAGCCCCATGGCCAAGGCCGCGAGCTGCGCGCGGGGGCGCGCCGGGGGCGCCGCAGGCCGGCCGCGGCCGGGGCCGCTGCGCCGCCTCTCGCCGGCAGCCTGGGCCGGAGCGCGGCGGCAGCTGCGGGCGCGGACCCCGACCGCCCCGCGGGGAGCGGTCGTACTGCAGCTCGCCCGGAGAGGTGAGCGTCCTTTCGGTGCGCAGCTCGCCGCCGCCTTCGCCGCCGCTGCCTCCCGTCTGGGAGTCGGGAGAGGCGAGACTCGAGGAACCGCCGCCTCAGCGCCTCGGGGTCGGGGCGCCCCAGCGGCCGCGGCCTGCAGCGCACGGCCGGGCGGAAGCGGGAGGACGGGCGGGGACTTTGTGGGCGGGCGCCGGCTTGGCCGCGGACTCTAACCCGCGACGGCAGTTAGCACGTCACGCCTTTCTGGGGTTAAAAAAAGACAAACCCGACAGAGAAAGCTTCCTTCTACCGCTTCCTCTCCGGCTTTCTTTTGAGTTTTTGCACCGCCTCCTTTCTCCCCCACCCCTCCAGTAGTTTCTTTCCTTTGGGGTTGAGAGCCATGGGTTAATAGAGGCAATTAAAATCTCAGCGTTGTTTTGGTCAAATTGAAATCCTAAAACTAAAATTTCCTTTTGGTACTCCAAATTCACGAGCTTTCAAATATAAAAGGAAGATAAGGTAAGAAAAGGGAAAATGATGTATTGAGGGCCTATCAAGTGCCCAGGCACCGTACTGCTGCAGGCGCTTTCTTTCGGGTATAGCTTAGCTAGTTCCTGTCACCCAGGACAAAAGATAAAAGAGCAAAGAAGTACTTAAAATAATACCATCCCTTTAAAAATTTGTCTGTCTATACTGAGAACTGAAATGCTTAAAATCAAATTCTGCAGGGAACCTGGCGTGGTGTCGCGCGCCTGTAGTCCCAGCTACTCGGGAGGCTGAGGAGGGAGGTTAGCCTGAGCCGGGGAAGCAGAGCTTGCAGTCATCTGATATCACACCACTGCACTGTAGCTTGGGCAGCAGAACAAGACCCGGTCTTAAACACAAAACAAAATCATCAGGGCAGGCTTAAAAACACACACACACACACACCCCCCCAAAAACCTCCTTAGATGAATAACAATTACCTGCCTTCTATAATCATGCATATATTGTTACAATGAATGTTATAAAGTTGGTTATGTGATGTTCATGTTTTTAAACTGAATTATTGTCATTTTCGTTAAGATTCTGTCACAGTAATCTCTGAAAGGGTTTAACTGAAAAGATTTTCTTTCTCAGTTTACTCATTTACTCATTCATTCATATAAAAAATTTAAAAAATTGCCTAAAATGTCAATCATTGGCTAGACCCAATAACCAAAAGCCAGTAACTGCCCTCAAGAATTTTACAATCTAGTGAGGAAGATATGTTTAGATAGATCATTAAAAAAACAAAACATAGCACCAAGTTATGTAGCACTCAGAGAAACAATTAATTGAAATTAATCAGTTTTTTGAATTTCAAAGGATGAAAATGATTTGGGACAAAGTGGGGTAAGGTGTTCCAGGAGAAAGAAATAAAAAAATAAAGACTCAGAGGCAAAAAGACTCAGAGGCAGGTTCAGGGGTGGGGATTTGGTAATGGATAAAGCTTCTTACCCTGCAGGACAGGGGGCAAAGACAGTGAGATGCATTAGGGGACTTTGAGGTTTGTCATTTAGAGCGCTGGATGAATGTTAATTTCATTGACTGAACATTGAAAGCAGGAGGAGGGCAGGTTGGGAATGGAAGATAATGAGTCTTTATGGGATTTGCTTGCAGTACATGTAGAGAGAGAGAGGCAGCCTTAGCTCATAAAAATGCATTGGGAATTGAAAATACACATTTGGAAATTGAGGTAATCACTGATAGCTGAAGCCCAAAAGGTAGATAAGGATGAGTTCCTCTGAAGAATATTTAAAGGGTAGACAAAGAGGAGGTCGTGAAGGTGCCTAAGAACAAGCAGTCAAGAGAAAAAGGAGATGAAGAAAGAGATGGCCTGGAAGCCCAGAGAGTTTTAATCATGTAACATTCGTAGTTACAAAGTTCCGTTGTGTGCCAGGCACTATGCTGGGTGCTAGAGATGCAAATGAATAAGACATAGGGGCTTATAAAGGAATGGAGAAAAACAGAGATATGCAAACAGATCAACTGAAGTGTGTGCGTGTGTGTGTGTGTGTGTGTGAGAGAGAGAGACAGAGTGAGAGAGAGAGAGAGTGCGAGCGGGCGATCCGTGATCCATGCAGGATAGAGGATCATTTCAAGAGAGTGCTGCAGAGCAGTCCCAGAGGATTTGGACTGAAAAGAAGCTACTGAATTGAAGGTCTAGGAGGTCACTGGTAATCTTGGCAAGAGAAGTCATCATAAAAGATAGTGACAAAGTGAGATGAAAAGTGACAAAGTAAGTGAAAAGATGATAGTGAAAAGTACGATAGTGACAAAGTAAGGTGGGTAAATAAAATTATATTTTATTAATATTTTCTGACTTTTTTGTCAGTGAATGAAAAGAGAGAGAGAGAATGGTGACCAGAGGAGGACAGTTCAAGCTTTTTCAATAACATTCAGAAACTATCCAATATTTATTGAGTGTCTATTAGGTGCCAAGCACCTTAATAGGTCCTTTGGATCTGAGATGCAGTCCCTGTCTTAGATCTCATGGTCTACTGGAGGACACAGAGAAGTAAGCAGGCAGTTGCAGTACAATGTAACACTGAGTGCTCTCTGTGTGTGATGGTGAATGGAGGCTGCTATGGGAGACTATAAAAGCATCTAACAGGGATAAGTAGTAGGTTTATGGAATGCTTTCTGGGGTAATTGAAGCCTAAATTCAGGCCTTTGAGCTGAGGCCTGAATAATGAGCATGGGTGGGGAGCAGTTTCCAGGAAGGAGGTAGTGCCTGTGCAGAGGCTCAGAGGAAAGGAGACCATGTTGCAGAGGGAACTGAAATTAGTTCTGTCTGGCTGCAACTTAGAGTCGGGTACAGTGACAGGGGTTAACAAAGAGCCATTGAAGTTTTAAAGCAGAGGAATGATATATTCAGATTTGCATTTTATAAAACTCTTCTACTTTATAAAATGGAAGATAGGAGACAGTCTGTTACTCTTTTTTAGACTCATGGTTTATTATTAAACATCTGATAGGACTCATAGGCAAGACAGGAAACAGATATCATGTTCAATGTGTTTAAATGACGAAAGTTTAATGAAAGGACTCTTCACAGAGTTGACAGGGTAAGGGACCCACAGTCTGGTGAGAAGTTGAAAGGAAGAAGGGTACATATCCTGATTTCTCTCACCTCCTACTTTCTGATCTCTTGATGGTGCCTCCCATGATCCAAAAACCAACCAAGGCCAGAGGGTAGAGGGGCCTGGAACATGCTGTTCATAGAGGACAGACTCCTGGGGCACAAAGTAGGGCACCGAAAGGTAGAGAATGGATGGAGGTAAGGGGACGGAAAGCCACCAGCACACAAATGATACAGGCAGGGTTCACTGTAGGAAGCTGAAACCACTCTGGATATTTAAAAAACAAACAAACAAACAAAAAACAAAGGGCTTTCATCCAAGCAATTCACTGCTTCTGAAATCTGTGGAAGGGCTGGAGGATTTGAGGTCAGCAGGCTGTTGAATTCAAAGTCACATGCTTTGTGGTGAACATTACTAGTATTCACTAGTATCTGGTCCTCCTTGACTTCTGAGCATATGGGAGTTTACAGTTCCCAGTTCCCTTGCAGTTAGGTGGGGGCCTTGTGATGAGTTCTAGCCAATACAACGCAAGAAGTAACATGTCACTTCCAGGATGAGACAGTAAAAGCCTTTGGGCAGTTCTCTAGACTACCTCTTCCCTGCCGCAATAGTTATAGAGGAGACCTTGGGTTAAGATGTAGCAACCACAAGATTGAAGCAGCCCAAATCTCTTAAGTCAGCACATGGAGAGCAACTGCCCACACCTGCAGGAAACATTTTGTCTGTGAGAAAGAAACTTTTATTATATTAAGCCACTGAGATTTTGGGGGATGCTTGTGACTACAGCATAAGGCTAGTTTATTCTGACTAACATACACTGTAGCTGGGATGGGAAGCTGACACTAGAACACTGCTACTGCTGCTGCCAGCACCAATGGCTCTCACACCCGTTAAGACTATCAGGAGTCTGAATGCCACAGACATGTCATCACATCTTGCTTGCAAGTGACATAGCAGCAAGAAGAGAGCCTCCATTTCACTTGCACCTGTGTTTTCATATGGACTTTTATTTGACAGGACTTATTTGCACCCAAAAATTGAGTGTCAAGGGAGTCTGAGAAATGTAATTTTCAGCTTTCCAACTTCTTCAGACAGGATGGTGGAATGAATGTTGAGGCAGCAGGTCTAAGTATCTACTCCAGTACTTACAATGCAAGTTTCTCAAAGGCAGGGGTGGTTTGCTGATCATCTTTGTATCTTTTCTAAATAGCTCAGTACCTAGTGGGTATTCAATACATGTTTCTTGAAATGATCTGAATTTATAGGCCTATCCTAAGTGTTTTAACTCTCAGGTAAAACAGTAGAGTGAATAGACTGCTTGCTGCCAGAGGTGTGACAGTTCTTATAGGCTTATTCAATTCCCTTGAAAAGCATTTACTACCCCTTAAAATTTCGTACACTCCCCCTTTACCTATCACCTACAAAAAGGATATTTAAGTCTCAACCCTCTGGTCTTTCTTTGAGTCTCATATTTGCAGGACTACTCTGTCCATGTGCACTAATAAATTTGTATGCCTTTTCTCCTATTAATCTGTCTATTGTCAGTCATTTCAGCAAAGCTTCAGAAGGCAGAAGCGAAGCTTTCCCATCAACCTTATACCTACGATAATTTGTAAAGAAAGTAAGATACCTATAAAACCCTTAGTTCTATAAGAGGTTGAAAAATGGAATGTTAGTAGGTTATATTTGTTGACTGCTTTCAGTAAGATATTGGAAACATAAGATGAACTCATTCAATAATTAGGAGGTTTGTAAGCATAAATTAAAAGGAATATAGACAGTACAGAAATTTGGAGCCTCAAGGGATTGGAAAAACTAACTGCTCTATACCTCAAAGAATAGGAAATAAGATTGAAAAAGGCCTTAAGCAACAAGGACCCATTAAGACTCAGCCATGAAACAAAGGTTATATTTAGGGTGTGGTCTTCACATTTAAGTCTGATGGTCTCGAAGAAGCCTCTTTAAATTGAAAGGAAGAGAGGCATGGAGTGAAGAAGCAAAGAAATAATCAGGATTGAGAATTATCTCTAGGAAACCTTAGTGTTGCTGGCATATGGAACTGACTGGAAGCAGAAAGATCAAAGACATTTCAGTTTTTGAGGTACTGTTTTGCTAAAGAAATCGTGAGCTGGCATTAAAAGTTGTACTCTCCTCAAGAAAGTCACGTTCCTCAACACTCATTTTAAATGTGGGCTTAGAGGGGAAATTTCCAGAGGGCAGAGCCAGGGACCACAGAGGACAACAGATAAGCAGATTCCTCACAGAGAATGGAAACAGGATCTAACTGAGAAACAGCTCCCACTGCCAACTCAGAGCCATCACAATGCCTCCCTGCAAAATTTCATTTTTGTGATGGGCCAGGGTCCCACTTTTCCCCCTTTCCTACCTGGAAGTATTTACTATATTTGTTATATCACTATATATTGGATGTGAGTGAGGGAAGATATTTTATCAGTTCATAGGCCACAGCTCTAATTGAAATGTTAAACTGGACAATTCTTTGCAGTGGAGCTGTCCTGTGTATTGTACAAGGTTTAGCAGTTTCCCTGGCCCATACCCATTAGTTGCCAGTATCATCCCCCTCACTCCCAGTTGTGTCGATCAAAAATATCTTCAGACATTGCCTAATATCTCCTGGAGGACAAAATCATTCTTAGTTGAGAATAACTGGGTCACAGGACATTGTGGAAATTATATTCAGATCTGACGGAGAATTCTGTGCATTACGTGGAAATCCTGCACTTTGAACTTGAAGCAGTGACTGGGTGGATTTTAGGTTATCTCATTTGGTGACGATAATGAGTGTATTGTTTATTTGGGAAGAAGACTGAAATGGCTTTTTTTGGTGACCAAATGGATGGACTATGGCATAGATTACTAGGTCATCACCAAACCTGTTTTCTTGAGTACACAGTTCCACTATCTTTTCCAGTCTCCCTTGTAATTAGGTGCTGCTGCAAGACTGAGTTCCAGCCAGTAGAATGTGTGCAACTTCCAGGCCTGGCCCATAAAAACCTCTTGCATGTGACCCTTTCATTCTTCTCCCATCTGATATCTGGGTGTTGACGTCAAGGATGATGCTGGACGCCAGATGTGGAAGATGGAGAAGCTTCCACCTGCTTGGGTCCCTACTGGCAATTTATAACCAGGAAATCGGTCTGTGGGGTAAGTGAGAAATTAGCATTTAATTTGCTGTGTGTGATTTTAAACATTACTATTTTAAAAGATTGTGGAAAAATACATGTGACATAAAATTGACCGTGTTAACCATTTTTAAGTGCACAGTTCTGTGGCATTAAGTATAGTCACACTGTTGTGCAACCATCACCACCATCCTTCTCCAGAACTGTTTTCATCTTGCAAAACTGAGATTCTGTACCCATTTAACAATAACTCCCCATTCCCTGGAAACCACTCTTTTACCTTGAGTCTCTATGAATGGAATCACACAATATTTGTCCTTCTGTAACTGGCTTATTCACTTAAACATTTAATCTTTTAAACCACTGAAATTTGGGATGTGTTTGTTGTAACAGCTAGAATTACATACTGTGTGCCTAGAAAAGAGTAGATCCTCAAAAAAATGTTTACTGAGTAAGTGAACATTCAAATATTGTTAATTTGATACGTATGTTTAGGACATTACATTGTATTTAATTTATAAATTTATATTGTTTTATAATGATATAAAAGTTACAAGATGTTTAATTTTATGTGTAATATACATTTAGGTAACATTATAATTACAATAATTTAAATCAACATCAGGAGTCCATGACTTTTACATCATTTATTTTGGGAAAACTGCTATATTGGGTTGTTTAAAAATGCATGTATTCTAAGAAAATTGAATCAAGTACTTGCTTTAATTTTCCATTGCCTAAAACCAAACTTGACTAGAGTTGTTGAGGATTGATTATCAGAGAAGGAGCTTGAATAATTACATTCTCAGCCAAGCAAAAAGTTTTTTAGTTTACATCAAAGGAAATATGACAGTTAAAAAAAAAAACAGCAGCAACAACAACAAAAACTTCTCTCTTTGTCCTGTGGTTGAATAGGGATGCTATTGATACCTAAGTACTGACATTTTATCATCTTGATTACTAGTCTGTCTGACAGGAGAATAAAGGCTTTCAAGGAAAGAACCAGATACTTTCTGAGGCACCTCCTTTAATTCTAAAACTTGATCTCTTTCACAACTAGTTCTTTTTCATCTAATTTTCAAATTTCTATGGAAAGATGGCAAATTGCCTTTGTAATTCTTAAAAGTAACACAAGATTATATACTTTTCTATCAGAAACCACAATATTTATTCAATAACTTCTTTCCAGTCAAGACATATCTAGAGTGGATCAAAAAGTGTTCTTTGAGCAATTGTAATGTCCCTAAGAACCCTAGTCTGATAGCATGCAGGTGATCTCAACTCCGATTTTGTGCCCCCTTCCTTGCCTCCTTCACATTCTAATGTTAGGATAGCTATGGGGATGATCACTTCCTGACCTCATATAATTATTCCTGTCCCACCAGGCAGAACTGGATTTCTCTTTCTGGGAAATACTAAATACTAATTTTATAAACACACACATTTATGGAAGTTGTAGAAAATAAGGCTCTTTCTCTAAGAAAGAGCATTTTAGAAAATACTGATGCTTTCTAAAACAGTTGCGAAAATCTTTTAAGAATTTAAACCAAACCCACCTTAAATTCCAAATCTGGAAAATCTTAGTAATTTGTTGATTTACTTTGCTTATATAACCTGTACATATGTGTATGTGGAAATGGTTGGGAGGTGTGTGTTTTTTTCCAGTTAGTCTGGTTCCCATCTCCTTAGGGGTGCACTATATCATGTTTTCTGTCATTGTACTTTTTTCTTTTTTAAAACCAATTTTCTTGCAGTTCTTTGGTATGCACTCACATATCTGGTGATGTTGTATTGAAATACGGCCTTTGTTTTCAATTTTAAAAAATCCCCTTTGTTTTTTGAAAAAAGTAATCTGTTGATTTGGATCCAAATAATTTTCAAAAATTAATAAACCAAAGAGGAATGCTTTTAAAAAACCCAAGCAGAAAGCACGTTCAACCAGAGCCTACGCTATGCATTTTCTAAGTAAATTGTCACAAGACCAGAATACTATAATATTTTATTTAGCTAGATACCTGGAAAGTATTTTCAAAGTTAGCATTATTTTTTTCTTTTTATACCAGAGGTACAGAAGTTCCAGCTACATTTTATGCCTGTTATGTATATTTTTATCAAATATGCAAATTGATCAAGTAAAATACAAAAATAAAATTGCTTCTATGATAATCATAAGACAAAGACGACGTTTTCCCTAGTATCATACCATAAGCTCATATGGAGCTTTAAGTTAAGGCTACATACAGTTAGAATTCTGAAATCAATCAGAGGTATGACTCAACAACAGTGGATATTGATCTAGGAGTTCCCAGTTTTAATCTTAGTTCTGCTTCTGATGGTTTAATTTTGAGCAATTGACAACTTCCCTGAGCTCATTCTGTTCTGCAAAGTGAGGGAAATAGTCTAGATCAACACTGTCCATTAGAACTTTCTGCAATAATGGAATATTCTCTGCTCTGTCCAATATGGTAGTCACTAGCCACATGTAGTGACTGAACACTTGAAATGCAATAGGTGTGACTAAATAACTGAATTTAAAATTTTGTTTAATTCTAATTAATTTAAATAGCCACATGTGGCTAATGGCTATATTGGATAGCAGAGGTCTAGACTCACACTCATTCACTCACTTAGCAAGCATTCAAGTGCCTACAATCTACCAAGCAAGCATCTGGCTAGGTGGGGAAGGACGTCACAACATCTTTGTCTTGAAGGAGTTAACTTGAAGAAAACTAAGTACTTGCTGGTACCTGTGCTTCAATAAGCATATGCAAAAAGCTCTGTGTACTCATAGAGGAGAGAGCAATAACCAGAAGGTATATCATCTCTAAGGTCCTCTCCAGCTCTAAAATTAAATAACTATAGATATATATGTATCTATATATCTACAGATCTATATCTATATATGTATATCTATATATATAAGATAGATACATATTTAGATAGATTTAAATGGATATATATTCATAAACATCTATGAATATACCTCTGCTATCCAATATTCTAATATATAAATATATTTAAATATATACATATATGAATATATAAATGTAAGTATATATTAAAATGTATAGAGATAGATATATATACATATCTATGTGTATCTATATCTATGTATTGATGGTATGTATTTTTGATAGCATCTATCCTAACAAAATATACATAGATGATACATAGTGTACATAGGCTATCTATCTGTAGTATTTAATATATACTTTCATATATATTCATAGGTATGTTATATTCTAACCTATTCTATATATTAAAATATTGTATAGCAGGAGGTATATCCATATGGTATTTATGAAGTATATTCATAAATAGTCTTGAACTCTGTTATATATTAAAGGATACAGGAGGTACATACATCCAGTATACTATTGTCTGAGATATATATAAATATATAAATTTATACATTCAAATATATATTTTAACATTTATATGTATTTATGAATCTCTATGTACCTGATATCCATCATATCTATCTATCTATCTATCTATCTATCTATCTATCTATCTATTTTTAAAATTAGAGAAGGAGGTCTCACTATATTGCCCAGGCTGGTCTTGAACTTGGGGCTTCAAGTGATTCTCCTGCCTCAGCCTCCCAAAGTGCTGGGATTAGAGGCATGAACCACTGTGACTGGCCAGCTCTAAAATTATATGAATTAAACTCAACAAAAATTTACTGAGCACCTGTTTTTGTGCAGCTGTTTATCAGCTCAATGTATTGGTGCAGGATTATCACTCAGAGGGTAGTAGCTACACTCCTATCAGCACTCTTGTTGATTTATTGATTGATTCATTTAATATTTGGTGAGTGTTTATGTACCAAGCACTTCACTAGGCACACATGAAAAAAAATGAATTTTATGATGATTTCCAAGGTTCATAGTGAAACATCAACTTTAACTCTATTTTTCAGGAAATGAATTACCAGATTCTGGGTTCACTTTGGCCATATTTAAAATTGATGATGTTTCAAATGTTATTTCAACTTTCTAGAGCCAAATCATCAGCATTTCCTAGTATTAGTAATAAATAAAGTGAAAATGAAAGAATTGGGTGTATTTGGTCATTAAAAACTATGCACATGCTTTACAATAGAATATATTGATTAAAGTAAATACTCTGAGATCTTTCTTGGAAAAGATTCTTTTATACTGTTACCTAGGTATAAATATTTATTCCTTTTCAATGTACTTGTTTTTTGCTGATGTCTAGCTACAGTATCAAGTACAGTAGTTTTCTATGTGTTAGATCATGTCTTCTTTTACATAAAACTGATGCGATGTTGTCTCTTGTTTGTTGGATATACACATATTTATTTCTTCAACTATTATTTATTTAGTTGACCAGCATGCAAATATTGCTGTGCTATTTTGCACTATCAGAGTGCTATTCAGTTAGAGAATACAAAAGCAAATAAGAGTTGGATTGTCTTCTTAAGGAGTTGGTAAAGAAAATAAGAAACAGAAGAAAGTTCAGAAAGAGGCATTTTCAAAATGTCCTCCAGAGTACTTTGAAGGTGGAAGCAGTTACTTCCAAATGAGACATTAAGAAAAGGCTTTGCAGGGGATGTGGCACTGAGCTAGACCTTGAGCCTTGAAGGAAGTGTAGAATCTGCAACAGCAGAGAAGGAAGGAAAGGCCATTTCCGAAGCAGGAAAGCACGAAATTAGGGAGGAGAAGAATGTGAGTTAAAACAAAGGAAAAAATAGCTGTGAAAAAGTAGAGGAAAATCTGATTTTAAACATAGTTTGTGGCTAGATCCTGCTTTTAAATGCTAGGCTGGGGAGTCTAGACTTTATGTAAGGCGTTTGCGCAAGGGGATGAAAAATCAGAGTTGTTCATTAGGAAAACTAATCTGGCAGAAGTATTTAAGTTATGTTGGGGTAGGGAGAGGCTAAATGCAGGGACCAGTTATTAGGCTAGTTATTACAGCCGTGCAGATGATAGGTTGCTATGAGGCCCTGAATTAGGATACTACCAGGAGATTAGAGAGGAGGGGGCTCACGAGGGGTTATTGTAAAAGTAGAATCAATAAGACCTGGCAACTTATGGCATATAGTGACAGAATAAGGAAAAGAAGAAGTAAAATGTCTCCAATATTGTACATCTTCATAAAAGAGGAGGAAGAGAAACAGATTTAGATTGATGTAGAAAATATACTCTGTAAGGAAGAAAAATATTTTACATTCTGGTTGAATATGTATATATATATTCAACTAACTTTAACTGATGCTAGTGATGAAAATGTGAAGTGCACTGGAGATATCTTGAATTTTTGCACTGTGATAGTAATCTGAGTAGCTGGGTTACTTATATTCAACGTTGTGTCTTTTATTATTTAAGTATATTTATGTTCTCTGATGAGTTGGATAAATCCCTCTTGTAACCTTAACCTGACCTTGGTTTAGCCAAGTGTCCGAGGTATATAGATTTTCTTACTGCATTCAAGATATTTCAACAAGGAGATTCTTAAAATAGCACAAAAGATCTTTATCTTTAACAACAAAAAGTTTCCATCCATGGATGGCCTTGATTTAAGCTTTTAGCTTATACGCTTTTTGAACACTTAAATTGAAGAGCTGTCTAGATTAAATCTGATGTGGTTAATATATTTAAAACAAATAGCCTGCAGACAATTACCGTCATAAAATGAAATATAATTTCTCAATTGGAAAGCATAATTTTTATTCAAACTTTCTAAGAAGGAACATTCAGGTTACAGCAGAATTGGTTAAAACAATTTTTTTAAGGGTTTAACAATTGTTTTACTGGAGCATTTTCTCCAATAGGTGGATAGAGAAGATTTGTTATTACCAGTGAGTCCATAAAAGACATAATGTCTCAAGCAGTACTTTACTCCACATCTATGGTTTTCATTTTCAATCTAAAAGAATTACAGTAGGAATATGCAGTAGGCCTATTTAGTATGATAATTATAATGCCATATTTAACTTTACTAATTTTTAACTCTCCTTTATATCTTAAGAGCCGTCTTTCTAAAAGGCCATATATATATATGTACACTTTTAAGTTCTAGGGTGCATGTGCACAACTGCACAACATGCAGGTTTGTTACATAGGTATACATGTGCCCTGTTGGTTTGCTGCACCCATTAACTCATCATTTACATTAGGTATTTCTTCTAATGCTATCCCTCCCCCAGTCCCCCACCCTATGACAGGCCCCGGTGTGTGATGTTCCCCGCCCTGTGTCCAAGTATTCTCATTGTTCAATTTCCACCTATGAATGAGAACATGCGGTGTTTGGTTTTCTGTCCTTGTGATAGTTTGTTCAGAATGATGGTTTCCAGCTTCATCCATGTCCCTGCAAAGCACATGAACTCATCCTTTTTTATGGCTGTATAGTATTCCATGGTGTATATGTGCCACATTTTCTTAATCCAGTCTATCATTGATGGACATTTGGGTTGGTTCAAAGTCTTTGCTATTGTGAGTAGTGCTGCAATAAACATACACGTACATGTGTCTTTATAGTCACATGATTTATAATCCTTTGGGTATATACCCAGTAATGGGATGGCTGGGTCAAGTGGTATTTCTAGTTCTAGATCCTTGAGGAATCACCACACTGTCTTCCACAATGGTTGAACTAGTTTACATTCCAACCAACAGTGTAAAAGCATTCCTATTTCTCCACATCCTCTCCAGCATCTGTTGTTTCCTGGCTTTTTGATGATCGCCATTCTAACTGGTGTGAGATGGTATCTCATTGTGGTTTTGATTTGCGTTTCTCTGATGACCAGTGATGATGAGCATTTTTTCACGTGTCTGTTGGCTGCATAAATGTCTTCTTTAGAGAAGTGTCTGTTCATATCCTTCACCCACTTTTTGAGGGGGTTGTTTTTTTTCTTGTAAATTTGTTTAAGTTCTTTGTAGATTCTGGATATTAGCCCTTTGTTAGATGGGTAGATTGCAAAAATGTTCTCCCATTCTGTAGGTTGCCTATTCACTCTGATGGTCATTTCTTTTGCTGTGCAGAAGCTCTTTAGTTTAATTAGATCCCATTTGTCTATTTTGGCTTTTGTTGCCGTTGCATTTGGTGTTTTTGTTTTTTTTTTTTTAGAATAACAAAAAATATTTTACTAAAACATAAGATTTACAGAAGTTTCCAGACAAGCCATACAAAATGGTCACAAGCTTTTTTTGAAGGGGGGAATCTACACTTGACAGCAATGTTATTAGTGAGGGCTGTGATGTTTGTTTAATGTTCCCATTTTGGTTCAAACAATCAAGCTTGTCCATCTACAGCGTCTAAATAAAGTTAGACTTGGCTAGAGAGCATATTCTAAAGACCTGGTTAGCTGCTTTTAACCAATGCAATTAGATCACCAAAAAAAGGGGGGAAAGGAGCCCATAAAATTAAAAATAAAACTACCTCCCCCCTCAAAAAAAATAAAATAAAATAAAAACACCCACACCCCTGCAGCTAACCTGACAACTACCTTCATTCACAGTGCTTTATACTTAAACCAGGATGGGGGAAATGAATAAAAGCAGGGAGGGGCCACTGCTTTTAAACGTTTCACAACAATCCAGATGATACTTCTAGCCTCTGCTCATGCTTTATGACAGTGAATCAGGACAAGACATAGATTTGCTAATGTGCATTTAATCACCAAAGGACTGAAGATGTCTGGGCTTTTTTATTCTGTAATGTTTCTAAGACTGTGTCCATTAAATGCAAACAAAAAGGAGGAAGTCTTGGCAGAACAGGAGAAGTGATGCACACTTGATGATCGGATCAATTTAAATATTATTCATGGCATATAGCCTAGTCCATGCTCTAGCTGTA
>NW_016818769.1:530497-553222 GCF_001698545.2 Rhinopithecus bieti
TCCCCATCACTTTCAGGTACACCAATCAGATGTAGATTTGGTCTTTTCACATAGTCCCATATTTCTTGGAGGCTTTGTTCATTTCTTTTTACTTTTTTCTCTAAACTTCTCTTCTTGCTTTATTTCATTAATTTGATCTTCAATCACTGATACTCTTTCTTCCACTTGATCGAATTGGCTACTGAAGCTTGTGGATGAGTCACATAGTTCTCATGCCATGGTTTTCAGCTCCATTAGGTAATTGAAGGTCTTCTTAACACTGTTTATTCTAGTTAGCCATTCGTCTAATCTTTTTTTTCAAGGTTTTTAGCTTCATTGCAGTGGGTTCAAACATCTTTGTTTAGCTCAGAAAAGTTTGTTATTACCAACCTTCTGAAGCCTAATTCTGTCAACTTGTCAAAGTCATTCTCTGTCCAGCTTTGTTTTGTTGCTGGAGAGGAGCTGCAATCCTTTGGAGGAGAAGAGGTGCTCTGGTTTTCAGAATTTTCAGCTTTTCTGCTCTGGTTTCTCCCCATTTTTGTGGTTTTGTCTACCTTTGGTCTTTGATATTGGTGACCTACAGATGGGGTTTTGGTGGATGTCCTTTTTGTTGATGTTGATGCTATTCCTTTCTGTTTGTTAGTTTTCCTTCTAACAGTCAGGTCCCTCAGCTGCAGGTCTGTTGGAGTTTGCTGGAGGTCCACTCCAGACCCTGTTTGCCTGGGTATCACCAGCAGAGGCTACAGAACAGCAAATATCGCAGAACAGCAAATATTGCTGCCTTATTCTTCATCTGGAAGCTTCGTCCCAGAGGGTAACCTGCCTTTATGAGGTGTCAGTTGGCCCCTACTGGGAGGTGTCTCCCGGTTAGGCTACACAGGGGTTAGGGACCCATTTTAGGAGGCAGTCTGTCTGTTCTCAGAGCTCATACGCCATGCTGGGAGAACCATTGCTCTCTTCAGAGTTGTCAGACAGGGATGTTTAAGTCTGCAGAAGTTTCTGCTGCCTTTTGTTCAGCTATGGCCTGCTCCCAGAGGTGGAATCAACAGAGGCAGTAGGCCTTGCTGAGCTGTGGTGGGCTCTGTAAAAGGCTATGTTTTGCTTGTTAGGTTGTTTGAGGGACAGGAGGGCCAAATCTTAAGGTATGTTGAGACACCCAGTATCATTTTCTTGCTTTGGCATGCTTCCAAATACTAAGAAAAGATGGGAGGTTGCTATGTGAAAACAGGAAGACTGCTGCATGCTTGGCAAGTAAGTTTGGCCAAAGGAGATTGTAGCAGAATCTCACCCTGATGCTTTTAATACATCAGGATGCAAGTAAAGCAAGAAAGCAAATGAACAGACAAACCAACACAACAACAAAATGCCAGAACAATAATTGTGGATGATAAAAAGAGGAAAAATTCCTCTCAGTGACGTGTAGGAAATGAAGCTGAGATAAATGCAGAAACAACTTACTTAAAAGCAAGTTTTATCAAAATTATTCAATGTTTGGCTTCAATTTTTGGCTTTACTTTTAGTGCAGAAGTGATTTCTTAACATGTAGCTTAGCTAATCAAGCACCTTCATTTGTGGAACCCCGTTTTCAGGCTAAGTATTTTGGTCTTGCCCTAATATGATAAGCCTGGGCTATAGTATGAATCATGTTGCTGCCTTCAAGATAGAAGTTCTTAGTAAGAGAGGGATATAGTGGTTATGTGGAGTAGAGGGGGCAAGGGCAGGAGGAAAGGTCTCCTCCATCTGTCTTTGCTGATTATAGTGACGTTAAGTATTGAAGAATTCAGCTGTCCTTTAATTTACCCTGTAGGTGTATTCCTGAAAAGTTGTGTATAAACTGATTTATTTTGGTTGTTAGTCAAATCTGAATGACTACATCATATTTTCAGAATTATTTGTATTTCATATTGATTTGTAATTGAAAGCGGTTTTTAATACTTTCATTCTGAGTTTCTCTGTTATTTCTTACCTCTCATGCAGTTAAGGTCTGCTTTGTAAATACCAATACATATTTATTGGTTATGACTTTAAAATTCCTTTAATAGTGAAAACGGCCTCTTTCCTTTCTTTCTTTTTTTTTTTTGAGACGGAGTCTTTCTCTGCTGCTCAGGCTGGAGTGCAGTGGCCGGCTCTCGGCTCACTGCAAGCTCCGCCTCCCGGGTTTACGCCATTCTCCTGTCTCAGCCTCCCGAGTAGCTGGGACTACAGGCGCCCGCCTCCTCGCCCGGCTAGTTTTTTGTATTTTTTAGTAGAGATGGGGTTTCCCCGGGTTAGCCAGGATGGTCTCGATTCCTGCCCTCATGATCCGCCCGTCTCGGCCTCCCAAAGTGCTGGGATTACAGGCTTGAGCCACTGCGCCCGGCCTCCTCTACTTTCTTAAAACACTGAAAATCTGGAATTCTGTAATAATAATAATGTAGCAAACATTTATTGAGTACCTACAGTGTATTATACTATGCATTGTTCTAGTCTAAGAACTTCATGTATTCATTTATTTAAGCCTCGCACTCTATGAAACAGATGATATCATTCTTCCATTATACAGATGAAAAAACGGAGGCACAGAGAGATCAGGCATCTCTCCCAAGGTTACCCAGTCAATAAATGACAGAATGCTTGTATGTCAGGGTTTCCTAAATGTGGCTCATAACTGTGATTGAGTCGAACTTGGAAGGTTTTATGGTCACTTGTTTATAATCCATTAATCAATTTGTTTATTTAACAAATATGTATTGAGTTCCCACTCATTGGTAATGACTCTTCTATGCACTGAAGAAACAGCAATGGACAAGGCAAACAAAATTCCTGCATTCATGAAGCTTCCATTCTGGCAAGTGAGATGATATTTAAACAAAGAAGCAAATATATGATATCAAATAGTAATAACTTCAATGAAAAAAATAAAATAGAGTAAGAGTCAGGGCAGGGACAGTGGGAGGAGGCAAGGTGCTATTTTTGATAGATTGGACAAGCCTTCTCAAGGATGTCTGAATGAAGTGTAGCACAAAGCCATAAGTAGATGGTAGAACAGAGTTCCAAGCAGGGAAATAGCAAATACAAAGGCCCTGAGGCAGGAATGAGCTTGCTTCTTTCAAGGAACAATAAGAAGATTTGAGAAGAGTGTGCAATGGAAAGTGTGGTAGAAAATGAAGTCAGAGCAGCCAAGAAGCAAGAGGCCATGAAAAAATGTTTGAATTTTTTTGAGTGTATTGGAGTGTACAAAGGTTTTAAACAGGGAAGTGGCATTATTTGATTTGAATTTTAAAAAGTTCACTCACCCTAGATGTTGTGTGAAGAACTCATTATATGGACATCAGCTGTCACTGGATGAGGTATGATGGTGGCTTAGATTCATCTGCTCACATGTGGAAGACTGTGGGAGGAGGTTTTTTGGAGAGAAATAAAGAGTTCTGTTGTGTACATGTTAAACTTAAGGAATTTTTAGACAGCCAAGTAGAGCCTTTGAGGAGGCAGTTGAATATAGAAATCCAGAACTTCACTGGAATTAATAGCTCTGGAGATAAAAATGTGGAAGTTGTCAATGGATGGATGTATTAAAAGCCTGGGACCAAATGTGATCATCTGGAGGTGAATATAAATAGAAAGGAGAGTCCACTATGCCTATCAAACTACTAACTTCATTTTTCACAGAAATAAAAAAAGTTATTCTAAAATTTGTATGGAACCAGAAAAGAGCTCACATAGCCAAAGCATCCTAAGCAAAAAGAACAAAGCCAGAGACATCACATTACCTGACTTCAAACTGTACTGCAAGGCTATGGTAACTGAAAAAAGCATGATACTGGTACAAAAATAGAAAATCGCCAATGGAAGGAACAGAATAGAGAACCCAGAAATAAAGCCACACATCTACAGCTAGTAAGCAATGGGAAAAGGACTCTATTCAATAAATGGTGTTGGGATAACTGGCTGTCCATATGCAGAAGAATGAATCTGGACCCCTATCTCTTACCATATACAAAGATTAACTCAAGATGGATTAAAGACTTAAATGTAAGACCTGAAACTATTATAGAAGAAAACCTAGGAAATATCCTTCTCAACATCAGCCTTGGCAAAGAATTTATGGCTAAGTCCTCAAAAGAAATTGCAGTGAAAACAAAAATTGACAAGCGGGACCTAATTAAACTGAGGAACTTCTGAATAGCAAGAGAAACTAACAACAGAGTAAATAGACGACCTAGAGAATGGCAGAAAATATTTGCAAGCTATGTATCTGACAAAGGTCTAATATTCAGAATCTATAAGGAACTTAAATCAACAAGCAAAAAACAACCCCATTAAAAATGGGCAAAGGACATGAACAGACACTTCTTAAAAAATATATACAAGCAGCCAATGAACATGAAAAAATGCTTATCACTAATATCAGAGAAATGCAAATCAAATCTACGATGAGATACCATCTCACACCTGTCAGAATGGGTTTGGTTAAAATGCCAAAAAATACCAGATATTGGTGGGGCTATGGAAAAAAGGGAATGCTTTTACATTGTTGCTGGGAACGCAAATTTGTTCAGCCTCTGGGGAGAGCAGTTTGGAGATTTCTCAAAGAAATAAGAGTTGAACTACTATTCAACCAAGCAATCACATTACTGAGTTTATGCCCAAAGGAAAATAAATCATTCTGCCAAAAAGACACCTGCACCTGTGTGTTCCTTGCAGCACTGTTCACAATAGCAAAGACATAGACCCCACCCAGGTGCCCGTCAGCAGTGGATTGGATAAAGAAAATGTGGCATTAATACTAATATACCATGGAGTACTATGCAGCCATAAAAAAGAATGAAACCATGTTCTTTACAGCAACATGGATGCAGCTGAAGTAATGCAGAAACAGAAAATCAAATAACACATGTTCTCACTTACAAGTGGGAGCTAAACATGGGGTACACATGGACATAAAGAGGAGAACAATAGACACTTGGAAATACAAGAATGGGAAAGGAGGGGGGCAAGGGTTGAAAAAATACCTATTGGGTTCTATGCTCACTTCCTGGGTGATGGGTTTAATCATACTCCAAACCCCAGCATCATGCAATATGCCTTTCTAACAAACCTGTGTGTGTACCCTGGAATCTAAAATAAAAACTGAAAAAACAAAAGAAAGAAAAGAGAGCCCAGGATGCAATGAAATATATTTAATATCTGTGAATATTCTCAAAGCTTCCTCTTCCTATCACAAATAATAGCCATTGATGATCATTGTCTAGATTCATGAATTCATTAGGGTTTAATATAGTGGTAATCTAATTCTGTCATTCTTTCTTCAATTTACTTGCTGGAATACTACTATAAGAGAAAATTCAATGACTTAACCTAATAAAAGTTTGTTTTTTTGCTCAAACAATAGTCCAGTGAGGCTGCTGCTGATGTCTTGACTTTACTGGACTCTCCCCTCTAAGCACTAACTCAGATCACTTTCCTCTTGTGATTCTATGGTCTTCTGGGTCTTTTGAATCTTCTCTATTAAGTTGGTGAATGGAAAAAAAGAATAGGGGATCAGACATGGCAAGATTTTACAGGCCAGGCCTAGAAGTGTTCTTTTTCTACCTACATTCCATTGACTACAACAGTCAGATGGCTGTACCTAACTGCAAGGGAGGCTGGGATATGTAGTTCAACTGTATGTCCAGGAGGAAAACAGAAATAATTTGGTAAATCGTTAACCAGTTTCTGGCCATATGGCCATAAACTTGAAAATACACAATCACACATTTACAATTTGTGGTAAATGCTGTAAAGTGAAATAATATACATGAATGAGAATAGTTGGCTGGGCGTGGAGAGCTATAATACTTCAGGAAAGTCCTTGCTATGAGATAATATTTAAGCTGAGACCTAACAAATGAGGACAAGAGTGGTAGGAGAAAGAATGTTCTAGGCATGTATGAAGGTCATGAGGTAGGAAAGAGCTTAGAGAATCCAAGGACCTGCAAGAAGACCCATGCAGCTCAACCTGGAAAGGAGAGTTATGAAACAAGGCTAGACAGGTAGGCAAGGCCCATATCATGTAGTGCTCCATAGAACATGGTAAAGAGTTAGCATTTAATAGCAATAGCAGTGGAAGGACATAGTATGATTAGTGTTTTTTTTAATCATTTAATGCTAATGGCAATGGAAAGGCATGATATGGTTAGTATTTCTAACAGAATGTTAAAATAGGACTCTTCCTGACTCACTGCAGCTGAGGGCCTAATTACCCCCACATTTCAAAGTGCAGTGAGTCGGATCATCTATAGCAGAATTATAGAAGAGGTGCTGAAACCACTTCTGTGGATCTTCACCCCTTTGCCTATCTTAAGGCTATATAGGAACGAAAATTGAAAAGGCCAAGGAGATAGTTGAGATTTGGAAATTCTCATTGAAAGAATCTCCAAGGCATTGTGTCTTCCCTACAACCCCATGAAAGATTGGTAGGACAGGTATTTTTACCTTGCCTCAGGTGTGCTAGTGAGGGAAGCTCCAAGGAGACCATATGGAAGGTTTGATTTGTAGCCTGTGGAGTCCATGGGTCACAGAAATACCTGGTAAATAGCTTACTGTCATCAAAGTAAGGATCTGCATTTGGGAAGTTAACTGGTATTGAGAGTTTCATTGGCAGCTCCAAGGTATGAAATCCTTTGCAGGAATATATACATGTGGTCATTTAAAAGGGAATCATGCTTAAGAGACCTTCTGCCCACACTAGACAACCTTAGCAGAAAGAGGCTGGAGATGTCTTCAGATTCAGTCCACGTGTCAAGCTGAAGGTGGGGCTGGAGTGGATGTGTAAGCATCCAGCTAAGGTCGAGGCTTTGCCTATTTCAATGAGCTCCAATCAGAGGAACTTACAGGGACTATCTAGGGTGCGTTTAAAAAAAAAAAAAAAAAGGAGATCGAGACCGTCCTGGTTGACACGGTGAAACCCCATCTCTACTAAAAAATACAAAAAATTAGCTGGGCATGGTAGCGGGAGCCTGTAGTCCCAGCTACTTGGGAGGCTGAGGCAGGAGAATGGCATGAACCCAGGAGGCAGAGCTTGCAGTGAGCCGACGCGCCACTGCACTCCAGCCTGGGTGACAAAGCGAGACTGTCTAAAAAAAAAAAAGTCCTGAGAGCAAGAGTCAGCTTTAAACACCTGCCACTGCCACAGCCAACCTTGGCTGGCTGAAGGGGCTGAGACAATGAAGAGGAGGCCAGGAGAGAGGAGCCAACCCCACCACAAAGGCTGCCAGCCCAAGCAGGTTTGGGGTTTGGATTGGTGGTGGGGAGAAAGTATTAACTGTAATGAAGTTCAGAAGTTCAACCAACACGTTGAACTGGACATTTTTATTATTGAAATGAGACTATTTGCGACTAAAAGAGAATTTGTATTAACTGAGAGTGCCAAAAAAAATGTGGAGGGACTTGCCCCAGGCACCAGGAAAGAACCTGTCCTGCAGAGCCGGTTTGATCATGCTGTCGGGAAGAAAAGAATAGAAGTTGTTTTCCGTTCTCACTTCAAGGTTTCTGGTTCTGTACAAGTTACTTGTTTAAACAATCACACTGGTTGCTGTGTGGAAATCAGACCAGAGGATGGCAGGTGTGAATACAAAGGGTCAGTGAGGAGGGGACAGCTGGCTCCTCCACTTCCTAGCTGTGTGATGTTGGGAAAGTCAGTTAAATTCTCTGTGCATCAGTTTCTTTATCTTAAAGTGGTGCTGGAATGCTTTATAGGGTTATTGAGAAGAATAAATCAGCTAATGCATTTAAAGCACTTAGAGGGGTACCTGATCCATAATAAGGATTATAAGGTGTTTGCTACTATTTTTATTTAAAAATTCTGATTGTAGCATTGTAAGCCCCAATGTAAGACAGTGTTGACTTGGACTACCTTTAACCAGAGAGCGTGAAAAAGCTTCTGATGTATTTTAGAATGATATTCAACAGGGCTTTGTGGGGGGTGATTTGATACGGAGACTGAGGCAGAGGGAGAGGACAAGAATCGCTCCCAGGGTTCCGGTTTGGATGTCTGGATGGAATTGAGATGACTGAGGTTGAGGAGGACAAGAATGGTATACAATCTTAATAGAGATTCCTGGTTACTGATGCTTTAAAAACTATGCATTTTATTTTATTTTTTAGAGACAGGGTCTCACTGTTATCTGGGCTGGAGTGCAGTGATGCAATCATAGTTCACTGCAGCCTCAAGCTCCTGGGCTCAAGTGATCCTGCCACCTCAGCCTCTAGAGTAGCTGGGACTACCGGTATATGCATATGTCTGGCTAATTTTTGCATTTTTTAAATTGTAGAGATGGGTTCTCTCTATGTTGCCAGGCTAGTCTTGAACTTCTGGCCTCAAGCCATCCTCCCGCCTCGGCCTTCCAAAGTGTTGGAATTACAGGCATGAGCCACTGTGCCTGGCCAAAAGTCTGTGGTTTAATAGCATTGAAAGCTCTGAGCATCACGGGAGTGATTTTTCTGAAATGTAAAGGCTCTAAAACAAAGTACTTGTTTTGCTTGGTCACCTTCTGATCCTTTGTCCCAGTCTTTTAGATAATGGTGTGGGGGGAGTCTAGGTAATTATAGGCAATCAGTCCTTGCATAATAAACACTATTAGAAAACAAATGGCATAATGTTAACAGTTCTAAAACTAAAGTTATTGTATTTGACAGATGTCTTCTAAAATTGTTGTATGTCTAATAAATTTAGTGAAAAATATATTTATACAGTGGGGACTGCAATACAGGCCTTTTTTTTTTTTTCAAAAGCACACACATAAATGTACGGATAAAATTTTAGTACTTATGTTTTAAATACCTTGAAGGGCTTGTCACCTTACCTTTGCTATTATAAGTTGATCTTTGAAACTAGGTAACAGCCTGATTCCCATCCTAAAGATATGCTGTGGAGATATAGAAACACTGTCCTTTGGTATTAATTCCCTGTTTTCTTCCCTACCCTCCTGGGATAGAGTGTTGAGAATCAGAATTTCTCTTTCACCTGAGGTCTTGCCAAAAGCTGTCTTTATTACCCACCCACCCCCGGCTTGCTAGGGGTTGTGGAAGAGCATTTATATTAGATGCTAGGGCTGACCAATGAATAAGTGGCTGAGGGCCATTTTTAGTCTCACTCTTTAAATTTTGTGGAAACTATAAAAGTGACTCAAATAACTCTTTGTAGACTTGCATATCCCCTCATCAGAACTTTCCTCTTAGTTGTCTTTTTTGACAGCATTCCACTAGGAAAGGCTGGGTCCTTCACGGCTCTGTGATTGGGAAGAGCAGGGTGTTCTCTGAGACCTTGGTGTCCATGGTCACACCATCCACCTGGCCTGGGGCCTCATCTGGCTTAATGACTACAGTATTCTTGATGTAGCAAGTATTCTTTTAGGTAAAAATAATAAATCTGCAGTTTAGTGACAGATGTTTGGTTTGGCATGTTTCTCTTGCTTTTGGCAAACTCATACAATGGCGAAGCCAATCCACATGATCCAGAAGGGAGAAAATAAGATCAAATGTTAAAATACTATATTAATCCCCTAGCAGATAACAGATGGATGGGAGAGGAGGCCTTGGCTTTCAAACAGTGACTATCTTAGATAATAGAGGAAAAATTTGAAATCCATACAGGTACATATCAGGGAGTTAAAGTGCCTAAAACCAAATGTTTAATGTTATTTTATCTCCTTTTATTTTTATAGCCATAGTGATCAACGGGTAACATCAGCTTTGAAAATTTCCAAGGCCAACGTCATCTCAGTTATGAGGTATGGTACTTTGGCGAATATATTGGATATTTGTTTACGTACTAGAGTGAACCTAGAACTGCTTATTCCTTTGCTTCTTTAAAAATGTATTTTCTAAAGTCAGCTGATTAGCAAAAAAAAGAAATAAAATTTATTGTCTTTTAATTTTCATCAAAGTAATATGTATACATAGTAAAAATAAGGTAGTGCTGAGGAGTTTATACTGAAAAACAACAGCTGTCTGCCACACTTCCCAATCCCACTTTTCAGAGGAAAACCACCTCCCTTTTTTGATAAAAAAAAAAATTGCATTTTTTTTTGAGACAGGGTTTTACTCTGTTGCCCAGACTGGAGTGCAGTAGTGCGACCATGGCTCACTATACCCTTGACCTTCCAAGCTCAATGGATCCTCCCACCTCGGCCTTCTGGGTACTGGGACTACAGGAGTGTGCCCCTGTGCCTGGCTGATTTTTTCATTTTTTGTAGACACACGGTTTCACTGTGTTGCCTAGGCTGGTCTTGAACTCCTGGGTTCAAGCGATCCTCCCACTTCTGCCTCCCAAAGTGCCAGGATTATAGGCATGAGCCACTGTGCCTGGCCAAGATTAAAATTTTAATAACTGATTTTTATCCCTTTATTCCTTTAAACTGCCTCCTGCAAAGTTACAACTGCAAGTAATTTGGTGTGTATCTTTCAAGACTTTATTTCTGTGTGTTGTACTTATTCTCTGTAATAAAAACAAGGATTTAGCTACCCTCTCCCAGTTTTTGATAGTTATTATTATAGTTTTATTCTTGGTTGCTTTTATACCTTTAAATAATACACTTAAACCTCTAGTTTTTGTCCCATCAGCCATATATAATATCTCTTGACTCCCAAGCTATATTTATATAATCATGATTATTTATTGTGTACTTAACTGTGGTGACAGGCACTGTTCTAAGTGCTCAGTGAACAAAACAGAGCTCTCAGGCTCATTGGCACTTACATGGTAGTTGGGGGTAGGGTTGTTCAAATAGAGAAATTATATAGTAGACATTGATACATTCAATATAGAAAAAATGTAAGACAGCAAAAGATAGTTCAGGAGTCTGGAAAGTGGGGATAATAATTTTAAATCAGGTGGTCAGATTTAGCTTCACTGAGAGATGACATTTGAGGAGACGTAAAGGCAGGGAGGATATTATTCATGTGAGCATTTTAGGGAAGAGAGTTCCAGGCAGAGGCAACAGCAAAGGCCCCAAGGAAAGAGTGTGCCTGGCACACTCAAGGATTGGAGGTGGCTAGTAGGGCTAGAATGGAGTGAGCAACTGGCAGCGTGGTGGAGGATGAGGTCAGAGAGATAACAGGGTGAGATGATATAGGGCCATGTGGATCAATATAAAGAATTTTTGCTTTTACTTTGGATACAATGAGAAGCCATTGCAAGGTTTTGAGCAGAGGAGTGACACGGTCTGACTTGTGGATTTGTGTAGCTTCCATGCTGAGAACTGTAGGAAGGCATATGGGGAGGTAGGGGAGTAGTCGGGAGGCTCTTACAGTTGTCAAGACAGAGATATGGGTAGTACTGATCAGGAGGTACTTGTGGAGTTGGTGAGAAGAGGTCACATTCTGGAGATACGCTGATGAGACTATTGGCCCTTTTCTCCTTTCTTCCACCTTCTACCCTTACACCTACTTCTATTACACCTTGATATTCTGTCAAGTATATATATATATTTTTTTCTTTTGAAACAGGGTCTTGCTCTATTACCCAGGCTGGAGTACAGTGGCATGATCTTGGCTTACTGCAACCTCCAACTCCTGGGCTCAAGCAATCCTCCTGCCTCAGCTTCCCAAATAGCTGGGACTACAGGCAAGTTCCACCATGCCTGGCTAATTTTTGTATTTTGTGTAGAGATGAGGTTTCAGCATGTTGCCCAGGCTGGTCTTGAACTCCTGAGCTCAAGTGATCCGCCCACCCTGGCCTCCCAAAGTGTTGGGATTCCAGGCATGAGCCATCAGGTCTGGCCTAGACTTCTGTTTTTGTTTTCAGAGTTAATGCTAACTTCTTTCTTTATTGTAACCCATCTTTTATGTGTTGCTTAGTTTGATTCTGGGAGTTAAAAATCAACATAACCCCCCAATTTATGTTATTATGACTATTAATATTCATTGCATAGGCAAATAATATGCCAAAATTACACTTCCTTTTTTATAGGTCTAAGACCATGACCTCTGGGCTCTTTGAAGAAGGATATTCTAGAGTCTAAATTAAATAAATTCTCTTTTGTAATTACAGAAATTGCTGAAAATTGTGCCACATTTTAGCTGGCTTCATATTTGTATCTCGACTTTTCTATATAATTCTTGTTGTTTTTTTTCCCCTGGAATTTCCAATTATCTTTCTTTTATCTTGCTGAGAGAAGAAACATGTTTTCTTCGCCATGTCACTGATATCATCTATTTCCATGGTCATTCTATTTTTTTGTATAAACTACATTTCATTTTTCTTCCTGAAGATAGTATCAGTGTTATACTTGAGACCTACTGACTCCCTCTTCTGATTTAGATTGTTCTGTAAACCCCATGCACAGCTGTCACTCCGAAATGACTTTTCATTCTACTCCTGGGCAAGTTCTACTCTTTCTTGTATTCCATATCTTCCTTTTTGTTGGTTTGCACTTCACTTCTCTGGAATATCTCCAAAAGTATCTTCATCAGAAAAAACAGATGGGAGATGAAATTTCTGAGTACTTGAAAATCTGAAAATGTCTTTAGAATGCCTTCACATTGATTTATAGTTAGGTGGAGTACAACATTCTATATTCAAACATTTTTTTCCCTTAAGAACTGTGAAGGAATTGTTCCACTGTCTTTAGCATGGAGTATTACTAATAAGAAGCTTGGGCCGGGCACGGTGGCTCACGCCTATAATCCCAGCACTTTGGGAGACTGAGGTGAAAGGATCACTTGAGCCCAGGAGTTCACAACCAGCCTGGGCAACATGGCAAAATCCTGTCTTTACAAAAAATACCGAAACTGGGTGTTGTGGCTCATGCTTGTAGTCCTAGCTACGCAGGAGGCTGAGGTGAGCAAGACCCTGTCTTGGAAGAAAAAATAAAAAGAAGCAGCAGCTTGATGCTGGTGTATTATTGTTCCTTGGTAGGTGACCTTTATTCTCTTCCTCTCTAGAGTCTTCCCATGTTCATTGCAACACTATTCACAATAGCCTAGATGTGGAAACAACCTACATGTCCATTGATAGATAAATGGATCAAGAAACTTTGGTATATACATGACATGGAATATTATTCAGTCATAAAAAAAGGAAATCCAGTCATTCGTGACAACATGGATGAATCTGGAGGACATTACGCTAAGTGAAATAAGCTAGTTGTCCATTTCTATGGCAGGGAGTAGAATGGTAGCTGCCAGGGACTGAGGGAGGGGGAAATGGAGAGGGCTGTCCAGTGGGTGTAAAGGTTCAGTTATGCAAGATGATTAAGTTCTAGAGATCTGCTGTATAGCATTGTGTTTACAGTTAATAGTACTGTAAACTTAATTTTTTTTTCAGAAGGTAGGTCTCATGTGTTCTTACCACAGTAAATAAATTAATTAATTAACTTAAAAATCTCTTATCTCTTAATATTTAATATTCCCAGATTTCATAATGTGGTATCTAGTTGATCTTTTTTTCATTCATTTTGCCTGGCACTCATTTACGCCCTTCACTGGGAATAGTTACATCTTTCTTTAACTCTTGATGAGACATATATACATACATACACACACATACACACACATATATACATATATATGTGTGTGTGTGTGTGTGTGTGTATACCCACATACATACTATGGCTTTAAAGGATATTTCATTCCTTGTTTTTTTCTTTTTGGAACTTCTATTTCCTGGATATAGGATCTTCTGGATTTATTCTCTTTGTTTCATCTTTCTTCTGACATTTTCTCTCTTTTCATCTTTTCCTTTATGTTGTAGGAGAGGTTCTAGGCTGTCTTTCAACCCTTCTGATTTTTAAAATGTCAGCAATTATATGCTTAATTTCCAAGAACTCTTTCTTCTTTTGGATTTTTATTTTGGTTTGTGTGTGTGAAGTCAGGATAGGGTGTAGGAGTATCCAGTCGTAGTTTCTTGGAAGCAGTATCTTTTCAAATGTCTCTGAGATCACTAATTACAAATTTATTTTTTTCTATTCCATAGATAATCTCTGTTCTTTTGTTAGGATGAATACTGTTTATCTTGGTCTTTCTCTTTTATGTTGCTTGTTTTCTTTCTTGTGATCTTTAGTTGTCCATCATATTTCAGAATGAGACTTCTAAGTAACTTTTAGGAGTTTCTTACTGTGATATGTACAAGTCTGTTTTCCCATGGGATATCTGCCAGTAGTTGGAAGCTCTGTGTACATGGACGGTGGGCCCGGGGTGGCGGGGGGATTGGTGCGGATAATTGATTGTGGTAATGCTAGTTATATAAATTTCAATGGCTTTACATAATAGATGTTTGTTTCTCATCTGTATTGTGGTCCAGTGCTTGATTGGCAGGTGGCTTCTTGCATGTGGTGATTCAGAGACCCAGGCTCTTTCCCCTGGCACTACTAGCATCTCTGCAGGCTTTGGTGCCTTCTGCCTCTGGCTGGCAGAAGAGTAAATAAGAAAGTGCAGGCCGGGCGCGGTGGCTCAAGCCTGTAATCCTAGCACTTTGGGAGGCCGAGACGGGCGGATTGCGAGGTCAGGAGATCGAGACCATCCTGGCTAACACGGTGAAACCCCGTCTCTACTAAAACTACAAAAAACTAGCCAGGTGAGGTGGCGGCGCCTGTAGTCCCAGCTACCTGGGAGGCTGAGGCAGGAGAATGGCGTGAACCCGGGAGGCGGAGCTTGCAGTGAGCTGAGATCTGGCCACTGCACTCCAGCCTGGGTGACAGAGCGAGACTCCGTCTCAAAAAAAAAAAAAAAAAAGAAAGTGCAAAGGCACATCTACTTTCTTAAAAGCCCTGGCCTGGAAATGATACATATCACTTCTACTTATATCCCATGTAGTTAAATGACTACATTGGAGTGCAAGAGAGGCTGGAAAATATAGTCACTGGCCTGGAAGTTACCTCCCACAAGAGGCATCACGGTAAGGAATGAGGAACACAAATTTTTGTCACTCACTTCTAGCCATTGCTTTTGAAAATAGACTTATCCACTAGTCGTGTTTATTTTAGGGTTAGAATGCTGGAGCCTTTTAGTTTTTGTGGGGAGGAATGGTGTTACAAACCAGTTTACTCAATTTTTCAAGAAAAGCAACTTTTTTTGTGTGTGTGTGTGGCCAGGATTCTATACTAGTTGGTATTGTGTGTATTTAGGAGTGGGAGAGGAGGGTTGGGAGTGTAGGTAGGTGTCTGGTGTAGACTGTGCACTAGGCACACTTTCAATTAACCCTTCTATTTTTACCTCTCCTCTGCCCCTGCCCTCTGAGGCACCTGCCAGCTCAGCTTTTGTGGGTTTCTGCCATAGAGACAGACCCACTCTGACATTAAAATCCCTTCCTGCACATTCTAGGCTGCTGGTTCTCTCTTATCTAGCCATAGACTTCTAGTCTCTTTCTGTCTTCCGTTGTTTTAAACTCTCATCCACTGGTGACCCTCTTACTGTTCTCTTTACTGTTCTGAGTTAACCTGTATGTTATCCTTAGGTCTCAGAAGGTAGAGAAGAAAAAGCTTTGTGCTGGGTCTACTGTATTGGACTTGAAGGCCCCAGAACCTTTTCTTTTTTTTTTTTTTTAAATTATACTTTAAGTTCTAGGGTACATGTGCATAATGTGCAGGTTTGTTACATATGTATACTTGTGCCATGTTAGTGTGCTGCACCCATCAACTCGTCAGCACCCCTCAATTCATCATTTATATCAGATATAACTCCCAATGCAATTCCTCCCCCGCCTCCCATGATAGGCCCCGGTGTGTGATGTTCCCCTTCCCCAGTCCAAGTGATCTCATTGTTCAGTTCCCACCTATGAGTGAGAACATGCGGTGTTTGGTTTTCTGTTCTTGTGATAGTTTGCTAAGAATGATGGTTTCCAGCTGCATCCATGTCCCTACAAAGGACGCAAACTCATCCTTTTTTATGGCTGCATAGTATTCCATGGTGTATATGTGCCACATTTTCTTAATCCAGTCTGTCACAGATGGACATTTGGGTTGATTCCAAGTCTTTGCTATTGTGAATAGTGCCGCAATAAACATACGTGTGCATGTGTCTTTATAGCAGCATGATTTATAATCCTTTGGGTATATACCCAGTAGTGGGATGGCTGGGTCATATGGTACATCTAGTTCTAGATCCTTGAGGAATCGCCATACTGTTTTCCATAATGGTTGAACTAGTTTACCCAGAACCTTTTCATGAGGAAATCCCAAGTTTCCCTGCAGGAACCATTCAGGTATTTATCTAGAGTTGTATTTTAACAGGCTAGTGACTTCATTTTTCTTTTATAGAGGCAGGATCTCACTATGTTGCCCAGGCTGCATTTTTATTTCATTGTCTTAGAAATGTAACTTTTCTAAACAATTCTAAAATTCATATGGAACCAAAAAAGAGCCCACATAGCAAAAGCATCCTAAGCAAAAAGAATAAAGCCAGAGACATCACATTACCTGACTTCAAACTATACTACTAGGCTATAGTCACCAAAACAGCATGATACTGGTGCAAGAATAGACACAGATGAATGGAACATAATAGATAACACAGAAATAAAACCATATAGCTATAACCATCTGATCTTGAACAAAGTTGACAGAAATAAACAATGGAGAAAGGACTCCCCATTCAATAAATGGTGCTGGGAAAACTGACTAACCACATGCAGAAAAATCAAACCGGACCCTTATCTCTAACTATATATAAAAATTAACTCAAGATGGATTAAAGGCTTAAAAGTAAGATCTGAAACTACAAAAATCCTAGCAGAAAACTTTGAAAAACTCTTCTGGATATTGGTCTAGGCAAAGAATTTATGACTAAGAACTCAAAAGCAAATACAATGAAAACAAAAATAGACAAATAATTAAATGAATGAGCTTCTGCACAGCAAAAGAAACAACAGAATAAATTAAGACAACCTACAGAATGGGAGTGATATGGTTTGGCTCTGTGTCCCCACCCAAATCTCATCTCGAATTGTAATCCCCATAATCCCCACGTGTCAAGGGAGGAACCAGGTGGGAGGTGATTAGATCATGGGGGGTGGTATCCCCCATGCTGTTCTCATGATAGTGAGTGAGTTCTCACAAGGTCTGATGGTTTTATAAGGGGCTCTTCCTCCTTCGTGCCACACTTCTCTCTCCTGCTGCCTTGTACAGAAGGACATGTTTGCCTCCCCATCTGCCATGATTATAAGTTTCCTGAGGCCTCCCAGTCACGTGGAACTATGAGTCAATTGAACCTGTTTCCTTTATAAGTCTTGGGCAGTTCTTTGTAGCAGTGTGAGAACAGACTAATATAGGGAGAAAATGTTTACTTACTATGCATTCAACAAAGGACTGATATCCAGAATCTATAAGGAACCCAAACAAATCAACAAGAAAAAAGCAACCCCATAAAAAAGTGGGCAAAGGACGAGAACAGACATTTCTCAAAATACAAAGTAGCCAACAAACATGAAACAAACTGAAAAAATGTTCAACATCATGAATCATCAGCGAAATGCAAAGTAAACAACAAATGAGAAACCATGTCACATCAGTCAGAATGGCTATTATTAAAAAGTCAAAAAATAACAGATGTTGGCAAGGATGCAGAGAAAAGGGAATGCTTATACACGATTGATGGAAATAAAAATTAGTACAGCTCCTGTGGAAAACAGTATAGAGATTTCTCAAAGAGCTAAACATAGAACTGTCATTGAACTCAGCAATCTGCAGGGTATCTACCCAAAGGAAAAGAAATTGTTATATCAAAAAGACCTGCACTCATATGTTTATCATAGCACTATTCACAATAGGAAAGTCAAGTGTACATCAATGGTTGATTGGGTAAAGAAAATGTCATATATATGAGACATATATATTTATAATATGTCATATTTATATATATGACATATAGAATATGTCATATATATCTAATATATATATTAGAATACTATTCAACCATAAAAATGAATAAAATCATGTCATCTGCAGCAACATGGATGGAACTGGAGGCCATAAGTGAAATAACTCTGAAACAGAAAATCAAATTATGCATGTTTTCACTTGTAAGTGAGAACTATACAATAGGAACACAGGGACATAAAAATGGAAATAACAGACACTGAGCACTACAAAAAAGGGGATAATGGGAGGAGGATGAGGGCTCAAAAATTACCTATTGGGTACAATATTCACTATTGCTGGTTGGTTCATTAGAAACCCAAACATTACCACTACATAATATATTCATGTGACAAACTGGAACATGTACCCCCACATGTAAAATTTAAAGAAATATGTAATTTATCTGTCAGTTCACTTGTTTTTAAAGCATGTATAGATTTTAGCAGCTCTGAATATTGGCTTTCTGTGTTCTTATCAGTGAGCACAGGAAGGTAGAGTCTACTATCCCATACCTAACAAATGCCTAGGTGGGAAGGTGATATTTGGGGAGGTGAGTTTGAAACGTGTTTGTTTTAGTTACAATCCAGTTACTTTAACTTGTATTCTTGGAATAAGCTGGAACATTGGCTTGTGTTATCTTGGCCCTTCCCATAACTGCCTTGACCAAGTTGTGTTTTAGCATTATGGCCTCCACTATAACAAAACAATTGATAAGAAGCAGTCTTTTAAAGCTGATTTTGCAATTACTTTAGCAATTTTAAAAGGACATTATCTACTCCCTTCATCACTCAGCAAGACATTTTTAAACAACTCATAGCAAAGCTTGGCCTTTCCAAAGGAGCTGATGCATTCTCTTTTTTCTGATAATGAGAATTGTGCAACAGACTGTATTTCCCTCTATCATCTCTATTTCAGCATTCTCTGGTCTTGACTGTGTTAAAACTGTGATAATGTCTCTGAGATAATGTAAATTCAGATGGAATTCAACTGGCAATTGGCTCCTCTTCTTTACCTGGGTGCAATTCTCAAATGAAGACCAGCTAAAGGTATTATGTTCTGCGTGGTGAAGAGTCAGGAAGTGACTACTTTGTGATAATTTGGGGCTTTCTCAACTCAGTGTATGCTATATATTTTGTAATAATTGGTCTATTTCTTACACAGATCATAAATGAAAACAAATAAAGCACGCATTAACTGGAAGACTAATTGAGCAGTTTTTTTTTAACTTTGCAATAATGTAGACATGGATTTTATGTGATTAAACTTTTTAGACTGCACGTATAGTAAGGATTTTACTGTATCTTCCTTTATTACTGAATCTCTAATTTTATAGTGTTAATAAAAACTACACACTATTGACAATGAGCAGCATACATTTTATGCTGCGTATATTATAAACTAAGTCTTTTTGTTGTAAGACACCCCAAAACCCTCATAGAACAAGGCAAGGTATAAATATAAATATTTAAAATGTAAGCATAAATATACATAAATGTAAAAATAATGTAAAATAAAATAAAAAGACTCAGTTGAATGTACTTTGGGATGTGTCTATTCTAAATATAACATATTCAGTATTCATATTATATTTCCATAAAGGAATTTTCTTCCTTTTTACAATTTATTTGAAGACATACTAAATACCATTACTATATTTCTACTGGGTTGAACAATGTCCCCCCAAATTCATATTCATCTGGAACCTCAGAATGTGAACTTATTTGGAAATAGGGTCTTTGCAGATATAATTCATTAAGATGTGGTCATATTAGGTTAGAGTGGGCCCTAAATCCATGACTGGTATCCTTATAAGAAGGCTATATAAAGACACAGACGGGGGTTCTGGGCAAGATGGCTGAATACGAACAGGTCTGGTCTGCAACTCCCAGTGAGACTAATGCAGAAGGTGGGTGACTTCTGCATTTCCAACCGAGGTACCCGGTTCATCTCACTGGGACTGGTTAGACAGTGAGTGCAGCCCACGGAGGGTGAGCTGAAACAGGGTGGGGTGTTGCCTCACCCGGAAAGTGCAGGGGGTGGTTTGAGGAACTCCCTCACCTATCCAAGGGAAGCAGTGACAGACTGTGCCATGAGAGATGGTGCTATTCGGTCCAGATACTACATTTTCCCCATGGTTTTTACAACCCCCAGACCAGGAGATTCCCTCAGGTACCTACACCATGAGGGTCCTGGGTTTCATGCACAAAACTGGGTGGCCACTCGAGCAGACACTGAGCTAGCTGCAGGAGTTTTCTTTGGTACCTGAGTGGCACCTGGAACACCAGTGAGAGAGAACCATTCACTCCCCTGGAAAGGGGGCTGAAGCCAGGGAGCCAAGTGGTCTTGCTTAGCTGGTCCCACCCCATGGAGCCCAGCAATCTAAGATCCACTGGCTGGAAATTCTTGCTGCCAGCACAGCAGTCTGAAGTCAACCTGGGACACTCAAGCTTGATGTGGGGAGGAGCATCCACCATCACTGACACTTGAGTAGGTGGTTTTCTCCTCACAGTGTAAACAAAGCTGCTGGAAAGTGCAGACTGGGCAGAGCCCACTGCAGTGTGGCAAAGCCACTGTAGCCAGACCGCCTCTCTAGATTCCTCCTCTCTGGGCACCTCTGAAAGAAAGGCAGCAGCCCCAGTCAGGGCCTTATAGATAAAACTCCCATCTCCCTTGGACAGAGCACCTGGGGGAAGGGGCAGCTATGGGCACAGCTTCAGAAGATGTAAACGTTCCTACCTGCAGGCTCTGAAGAGAGCAGTGGATCTCCCAGCACAGTGCTCGAGCTCTGCTAAGGGACAGACTGCCTCCTCAAGTGGGTCCCTGACCCCCTTGCCTCCTGACTGGGGGACACCTCCCAGCAAGGGTCGACAGACACCTCATACAGGAGAGCTCTGGCTGGCATCTGTTGGTTGACCCTCTGCAATGAAGCTTCCAGAGGAAGAAGCAGGCAGCAATCTTTGCTGTTCTGCAGCTTCTGCTGGTGTTACCAAGGCAAACAGGGTCTGGGGTGGACCTCCAGCAAACTCCAGCATACCTGGAGAAGAGGGGCCTGACTGTTAAAAAGGGAAACTAACAAACAGAAAGCAATAATATCAATATCAATAAAAAAGACACCCAAGCAAAAACCCCATCCAAAAGTCATCATCATCAAAGATCAGAGGTAGATAAATCCACGAAGATGAGGAAAAACACAAAATGCTGAAAATTCCAAAACCAGAATGCCTCTTCTCCAAAGGATCAGAACTCCTTGCCAGCAAGGGAACAAAACTGGACAGGGAATGAGTTTGATGAATTGACTGAAGGAGGTTTCAGAAGGTGGGTAATAATAAACTCCTCCTAGGTAAAGGAGCATATTCTAACCCAATGCAAGGAAGCTAAGAACTTCAATAGGAGGTTACAGGAACTGCTAACTAGAATAACCAGTTTAGAGAAGAACATAAATGACCCAACGGAGCTGAAAAACACAGCATGAGAACTTCGTGAAGCATACACAAGTATCAATAGCCAAATTGATCAAGCAGAAGAAAGGATATCAGAGATTGAAGATCAACTTCATGAAATAAAGCATGAAGACAAGATTAGATTAAAAAGACTGAAAAGGAACAAACAAAGCCTCCGAGAAATTTGGGACTATGTGAAAAGACCAAACCTACGATTGATTGGTGTACCTGAAACTGACAGGGAGAATGGAACCAAGTTGGAAAACACACTTCAGGATATTATCCAGGAGAACTTCCCCAACCTAGCAAGAGAGGCCAACATTCAAATTCCCGAAACACAGACACCACCACTAAGATACTCCTTAAGAAGAGCAACCCCAAGACACATAATAGGCAGATTCACCAAGGTTGAAATGAAGGAAAAAACATTAAGGGCAGCCGGAGAGAAAGATCAGGTTATCCATAAAGGGAAGCCCATCAGACCAACAGTGAATCTCTCTGCAGAAAGCCTACAAGCCAGAAGAGAGTTGGGGGCCAATATACAATATTCTTAAAGAAAAGAATTTTCAACCCAGGATTTCATGTCCAGCCAAACTAAGCTTCATAAGTAAAGAAGAAATAAAATCCTTTACAAACAAGCAAATGCTGAGGGATTTTATTACTACCAGGCCTGCTTTATAAGAGCTCCTGAAGGAAGCACTAAATATGAAAAGGACAAATTGGTACCAGCCACTGCTAAAAAACATATGAAAATATAAAGACTAACGACACTATGAAGAAACTGCATCAGTGAATGTGCAAAATAGCCAGCTAGCGTCGTGATGACAGAATCAAATTCACACATAACAACATTAACCTTAAATGTAAATGGGCTAAATGCCCCAATTAAAAGACACAGACTGGCAAATCGGATAAAGAGTCAAGACTCATCAGTGTGTTGTATTATTGAGACCCATCTCATGTGCAGACCAACATAGGCTCAAAATAAAGGGATGGAGGAATATTTACCAAGCAAATGGAAAGAAAAAAAAAAAAAAAAAAAAAGGCAGGGGTTGCCATTCTAGTCTCTGATAAAACAGACTTTAAACCAACAAAGATTAAAAAAAACAAAGAAGGGCATTATATAATGGTAAAGGGATCAATGCACCAAGAAGAGCTAACTACCCTAAATATATATTCACCCAATACAGGAGCACCCAGATTCATAAAGCAAGTTCTTAGAGACCTACAAAGAGACTTAGACTCCCACACAATAATAGTGGGAGACTTTAACACCCCACTGTCAATATTAGATCAATGAAACGGAAAATTAACAAGGATATTCAGGACTTCAACTCAGCTCTGGACCAAGCAGACCTAATAGACATCTACAGAACTCTCCACCACAAATCAACAGAATATACATTCTTCTCAGCACCACATAGCATTCATTCCAAAAGTGACCACATAATTGGAAGTAAAACACTCCTCAGCAAATGTAAAGGAATAGAAAT
>NW_016818769.1:553970-555384 GCF_001698545.2 Rhinopithecus bieti
ATTTTATGAGGCCAGCATCATCCTGATGCCAAAACCTGGCAGAGACACAACAAAAAAAGAAAATTTCAGGCCAATATCCCTGATGAACATCGTTATGAAAATCCTCAATAAAATACTGGCAAACTGAATCCAGCAGCACATCAAAAAGCTTATCCACCATGATTAAGTCAGCTTCATTAGCTTCATTACTGAGATGCAAGTCTGGTTCAACATACACAAATCAATAAACGTAATCCATCGCATAAACAGAACCAATGACAAAAACCACATGATTATTTCAATAGATGCAGAAAAGGCCTTCGATAAAATTCAAGAGCCCTTCATGCTAAAAACACTCAATAAACTAGGTATTGGTGGAACATACCTCAAAATAATAGGAACTATTTATGACAAACCCACAGCCAATATCATATTGAATGGGCAAAAACTGGAAGCATTCTTTTTGAAAACCAGCACAAGACAAGGAGGCCCTCTCTTACCACTCTTACTGAACAAAGTATTGGAAGTTCTGGCCAGGGCAATCAGGCAAGAGAAAGAAATAAAGCATATTTAAACAGGAAGATAGGAAGTTAAATTGTCTCTGTTTACAGATGACATGATTGTATATTTAGAAAACCCCATTGTCTCAGCCCAAAATCTTTTAAAGCTGATAAGCAACTTCAGCAAAGTCTCAGGATACAAAATCAATGTGTAAAATTCACAAGCATGCCGAAACACCAATAATAGACAAACAGAGAGCCAAATCGTGAGTGAACTCCCATTCACAATCGCTACCAAGAGAACAAAATACCTTGGAATCCAACTTACAAGGGATGTGAAGGACCTCTTTAAGTAGAACTACAAACCATTGCTCAAGGAAATAAGAGAGGACATAAACAAATGGAAACACATTCCATGCTCATGGATAGGAAGAATCAATATAGTGAAAATGGCCATACTTCCCAAAGTAATATATAGATTCAATGTTGTTCCCATCAAGCTATCATTGACTTTCTTCACAGAATTAGAAAAAACTACTTCAAATTTCACATGGAACCAAACAGGAGCCTGTATAGCCAGGAGAAACCTAAATCAGAAGAACAAAGGTGGAGGCATCACAGTATCTGACTTCAAACTATACTGCAAGGCTATAGTAACCAAAACAGCATGGTACTGGTACTAAAACAGATATATAGACCAATGGAACAGAACAGAGGCCTCAGAAATAACACCACACATCTGCAACCATCTGATCTTTGACAAACCTGACAAAACAAGCAATGGAAAAAGGATTCCCTGTTTAATAAATGGTGTTGGGAAAACTGGCTAGCCATATGAAGAAAACTGAAACTGGACCCCTTCCTTACACCTTATATGAAAATTAACTTGAGATGGATTAAAGACTTAAACGTAAGGCCTAAAACCATAAAACCTA
>NW_016818769.1:555667-604385 GCF_001698545.2 Rhinopithecus bieti
AGACTATTTACAATAGCAAAGACTTGGAACCAACCCAAATGCCCATCAGTGATAGACTGGATAAAGAAAATGTGGCACATATACACCGTGGAATACTTTGCAGCCATAAAAAAGAATGAGTTCGTGTTCTTTGCAGGGACATGGATGAAGCTGGAAACCATCATTCTCAGCAAACTAACATAGGAACAGAAAACCAAACACCACATGTTCTCACTCATAAGTGGGAGTTGAACAATGAGAACACATGGACACAGGGAGGGGAACATTACATACTAGGGCCTGTCAGCGGGTAGGGGCAAGGGATAGGGGTAGCATTAGGAGAAATACCTAATGCTTGCAGCGCTTAAAACTTAGATGATGGGTTGGTAAGTGCAGCAAACCACCATGGCACATGTATACCTATGTAACAAACCTGCACATTCTGCACATGTATCCCAGAGCTTAAAGTATATGTAAAAAAACTCACAGACACCCACAGAGAATGCCATGTATGGTGGAGGCAGAAACTAGAGTGATGCAGCCACAAGCCAAGGAATGCCAAGGATTGCTGGCAACCAGGAATGAAGCAGGGAACAGATTTTCCCTTAGAACCTCTGGAAGGAACCAACCCTGCCAAAACTTTGATTTTGGTCTTCTGGCCTCCTGAACTGTGAGAGACTAAATTCTTATTGTTTTAAGCCACCCAGGTTCTAGTAATTTGTTAAGTCAGTCCTAGGAAACTAAAACAGCATACTAGCCTAACTCAAAGTTTCAAAAATCTCTTCCTCTCAACATACATAAATTGAGCACCTAGTGTGTTCTCCACAAATAACTGCTAATTTATACCCTTGAAAAGGGAGAGTTAATTGTCTATAACGACATAAATAAGAGGCACTTTCACAATAATTGTAAGCAAAATATATTCGGATGAAGAAAAACCACTTTCTCTTTTTGTAGAAAATATACTATAATAACATAAATAAGAGGCACTTTCACAATAATTTTAAACAAAATATATTCTGATGGGAAACGCCACTTTGCTGTAGTTGCATTTTAAAGTTTTATCATGTGAATATTATATATGAAATATTACTGTCAAAAGAATGGCATAAATGAGGGTTATTAAATTTCATGCTTCAAAAAGATGCTACCCACAGATATAAAGATTTTATCATTCTTTTGTCAACAGCCATAGCTGTCGCCATGCACCCATCACATTGGCTTTCATTAACTTGACCCTTAACGTGAAAGATACCAATAAGACAACCTGTATTTGTAACACTTATGAGAAAAAACTGATGCAATGTATTTCCTTGGTTGGTGAGCTTTCCTGATATTGTAACATGGAGGAAAAAAATGTAATAAAGAATAATGAGTAAAACAGGAATAAGTGAAAATTGCTCTTTTTTTCACCTTGCTTTTTCCAAATTATGAGTGCATTTTATTTATAATTTCCTCATGTACTTTTATATTCATAGTTAAATATGTCATTGAGTTTATGGAAAAATATTAATTGAATGAATTGTCTATAGAAAATACTTACCATGTGGTCTAAAGGCATTCTTAAGCTGCCATTTTGATGTTCTATCACCCTCTACTGATCAGTGAGACAAATTACATTTAGCCTTTTTCCCCACCAAAATTGGTACCTTTTCCAAGGCTAAAAAAATATTTTTTTGTCCATTTGCTAAATCTGTAAAATCTGTTCATAAATAAAAAACCATACTGAAAATAAACAGAGAGAAAGTTATCTGTTTACGTCTCTGTTAGCTCCTTAATGGAAGTTACAGACTATTTTATATTCATATCCCTAGCAGCCAACATACTGTGTAGCACTGTGTATATACTCAATAAATGTTGGCTAAATGAAACGCTGAGGTAATTTGCACAATTATTGCTGTCTTCATTTATCATTTTTACAAAGTTTTTTATTTCATAAATATCATTACTATGTGGACTTATAAAAGTTAGTAAAACAGATATTTCTAATCTCTTGATTTCATATAAATGTGAAAGTTATTTTCACTTCAATTTAATTAACAGTTTCAAACCCTATATTGATAGGGTTTTCACTGTGGTTTAACATGGGCATTTTTGTGGTGATCTGTTACTCTGAATAGTTGTACTTTATTCATTGGAGCTTTTTATTAGTTAGATTTACAATCAGCTGGGGGTGGTGGAGAAAACCTGAAATACTAGTGGCTTAAGGTCCAATCCGAGTTTATTTCTGTCACACATAAACCTATGTAATCCAGGATGACATGAAGTTTCCATAGTCATCAGGATCCTGGATCCCTCTGTTGTTCGGCTCCTAATGCCTAAACTCTGTACACTAAGAGGAATAGATCGGCACAGAGCCTCTGGGATTGTAGATTAGAATAACTGCATGTTATAGCATAGTGGAGGCTGGTATACTCTGACAAAAGGTTCTGATGTAATGGTCCACTAAAGCTACATAAGATCAGTGTGCTCAATTGTGAGCTACTTGATGCACTGCAAGTTCCACGAATTGATATCCTAAAAAATCGTGATTGCAAATTGGTGCTCATAGTGCCCAGTTTCTCTGGTAACATAGTCTCCTAGTCTCCATAAAAATGATGCTATACCTTCTTCAAATCCCTTCAAACTTCTGGTCCTCACATCCTGTCTTTCTGATCCTCTCTCCTTCACATCCTTACATCCTCACTTTTACCACATGCTTCATTCTTCACTGAAGACATGGAAGCCATCTTATGGGCCTCCTTCATCTTTCCGCTATCATATCTGCAAATTCTTAACCGAATTTGTACCTGTTTTTCAGCTGCATTGGAAGAAGTGTGCCTATAGCTCCAGTCAGCCACAGAGGTGAAGTTGCAGGGATTTACTCAAGGTTATGGTTTTGCCAAATGAATAAGGGAAATAAAAGAGGCATCAGGGAGTAAAGGGATATGTAAGGTATTGGTTAAGATGATGGATCATGGAATCTAAGTGGGAGTAAGGAAAGAAATGAGAGCACTGTGAGGTGAGGACTGCGATAATGTAGAAACATGAATAAGTTATAGGTCCTATGGGGTCCCTTTTCATGTTCTTTGCTTATTCATTACATTGTTTGTCTTTTTCTTATTGATTGATCGGATTTCTTATATTCTCTGAAACGATCTTTTGTTAGTTGTAAGGTTTGTATTTTTGTTCTGTGGCTTTTATTTTTTATCTTTTTAATGATGTATTTTGAGGCACAGATGTTTTCAATTTTACCGAATTTGTATTTTATGATTTATGATTTTTTCCCCAAAGACCAGATTACAAGCTTCAAGATTTATTTTTTAAATAATCACATCTTTTATTTGTATAGAATTATGAATTACAAACTATTGTTTTGCTTAATCCTTTTAACTACCATGTGAGACAGAGAAGCTAGAGGATATTAGCTCCCATTTTATAGACGAAGAGTGGAAACGCTGTACCCAGATTTAGTATAAGAGAGAGCTGGGATGTAAGCCCTGGGCTTCCATACCCACAACTGCTTTTCTCCCATGACTTTGTGATACATCATTTTAAAGTAATATGATTTCACAATGTTTAATTACAGTGTAAGAATAACATCTATAGCACATCTTCCTAACAGGTTACCTCTGGAGCCAACCAACCTAATTAATTACCTCATAGGCTGAAACATTTTAAGGCACTATTATACCTCGAGCTCAATTTCCCAGCCATGTTTGAGGGCCCCATGAGCCAAAATTGCAGCAAAACTGACCTGAAAGGACCAGGGAATGCAAGGTCAAGCATATTTTCAAGTGTAACCTAGGCCTGGCACATCCTCGCCTATTGCTCAGATGGCAAGTGGAGGCAACCAAGTGAAGGGAGTATTGGGAAGGCCCACTTAGGGGTGGACACTCATGAAAAACACTACAGTGTCAGACCCACTGTTTTCAGGATTAAAATCCCCAGAAGCCCAGTTGCTGGTCTACTCTCTACTACTATATCATTACCAGCAGGAGACTAGAGTCTCCTGGACTAGACTACTGGAGACTAGAATATGCCAGAAAATGCTAATTAACCTGCCTGGGGCCCAAAAAATCAAACAGCACTAATTTTATCTATGCCAAACCGAGAAAATGATTCACTCCTTTTTGATCTGGGTTTTAAGGAGAGTGCTGATCGTCAGAGAAACCAGGACATTCTACCCTGAAGCCCAAGAGAAGATACGACGGGCATTTCCCAGAGTTATAGATGGTGCAGGGGGCAACACAATCTGCCACAGTGAAGAGAAAAAGCTGTCTTGGTAAGCTTTGGTCTTCCATGGGGCATGGAACCAGAGACGAGCAAGATCAGGGCCTGGATGACCAATCCTCATAAGAGCAGGACTTCCTCACATAAGGTGCATAGGTCCCTGAGGAGAAGGGTCTAAACATCCTGAAACTGCAAGCAAAATTTTGAGTACATACATATTTTTCTGGTGAAGGGGTCCTTCATTCTCAAATCCTGAGCTTTTAGAGGAAAGGACTAAGCTAGTTGTAGGCTGTGATACAAAAGCCAGCAGGTATACTAGATCCAGCCAGGTCTGAGTACTCTCAAAGACATCAGTGAAAAGTTGGAACATAGACTCACAAGAGACAACCCACTACTTGTTTTTGTGCCTGTCATCCTATTTGTATTTCAAGTCTTTTCAAAACAAGGCCCTAGGAACTCTCAGATTCAATTATGTCCTTGGGCTTGGTCCACTGCTGCAGAAGTCTTAGGGGGCCTTGTGCAAATGTGACACAGCAGGACTCCTTTCATGACATGTGGTTATTTCAGAGGAGGCAACAGCCAGTGTAGGAAACACTGGAATGTTTCCTTGGAGCTAGACTGTGATAAGAGGTGCTTGCCATGTACATAGCTTGCTGTAGTTTCATTGACTCTTCTCTTCCAGTTTTTGAAGATAAAGCAGGAAATACTCTTCCCTCAAGATACAATTCCAGTTGTTATTTTTGATAACAATTAAAAAAAAAAACAGAAACACATGCTTCCAATGCACCATACATTCAGGTATTCTGGGTCTAGTTCAGCTGGTGAATGAGCTGATTGATGCATTTACTCTGGTAGCCAGGCGAGCCCATCTCCTGGAAGAACCTCACTCTATTCTTGGTAGCGTGATGGGCCACCAAGAGCTGGGAAGGGTGCAGGAACCATGAGATCTCCTGGAAATACTTCCTTGGGAAGGCAATATCATGAATTAAGTCTTCTAAGCAAATGACACCAAACTTCCTCAGGTGCTCCTGACTGTGTTGTCTGTTGGAGAGATAGTCTTATTCTTGACCTTGGCTTATCCATGTTTGAAGATGAATTCCCAGATGGGCTTCAGATTTTGAAATCCCCAGGTCATATTAGATTCCAATATATACAACAGTTTTAGGCTCTGGAGGTGACTTTTACAAAGACACCACTACAAATTTCCTTTAGGTGAACCATTTTCTTCTTGCAGTGGTTCTCTGCACCAGTAAACTCATGCTATTAATTCCCAGGATGTGTACAATAAAGGCCAGGGAATGTTTATCTGGCAATTCCAAGGCATGAGGTTTCACTTCTAGTCATCTGAGAGGCATCTTGTTGTGTTTCTGCCGCCAGAAACCATGTAGGAATGCTTCCAGTTGCTTACACCTGAGGCCATTTCTCCTTTTTTTTTTTTTTTCTAAAAGTGTATTCTTTGCCTGAGTGGCTTTGAGGACAATAATGCACTAAATAATATTTGCTTCTGTATCTTTTCAAACTTTCCAGTTGATCCTTATTTTCTTTATTCTTTTAAAGAAGTGATTGATACTTCAGAAATTTATCGATGCTCTCAAGTTAACAGGTATAAATATTTCTAAAAAAGAGGCAGAGAAGATTCTTGAAAGGTCAGCCCTATATGTATGTATATATTAAACTTAATTTTATTATTATTAATTTTATTATCTCAACCCTTTTAGTGATAAAAGTGATGACTATGGAAACGTTAGAAAATATGAATAATGGCTTTTCATTATTGAACAGCTGTCTGCTAGCACTCTTCTAAGAATATTACATACATTATCTCATTTAATCCTCACAAGACTTTAGAGGCAAAGTCTAATATTTTTCACAGAAGAGGAAATTGTTGACAAGTGAGGTTAAGTAACTTGCCCACGGTCACCATAATACAATCACCCAAATGTTAACCTGGTATCATTTTAGTGTATATATTTATTGCTTTTTATAAGATTATGTCCTTTGTATTTATCAAGTTTGATCCTTTTTGCTAGGCATGTACTTAGCGAATGAGGATGCAATGGTAGCCTGGCCCTTGTGCCTGTCCTTACAGAGCTGACAGTCCACTGTGTGTGTGCGTGTGTGTGTGTGTGTGTGCATGTGTGCTAACAGTGAACAGGCAGTTGCAATGTGGCAAGGATTATGACAGAAATATATAGAAGAACAACAAAGAAAAGTATCTTATCGGGATAGTGCTGAATTTTATTAAACTATATACATGTGTCATTTGACCTATTTACATAATGAATTATAGTAATAGATTTTCTCATGTTAAACATTCCTGAAATAAAACTAACTGATGAACTATTTTATACAGAACAATAAAGAGAATAATATAACCAAAAACCATACCTACCACTGGATTTGTAATATTTAACATTTTACATATTTGACTCAGATTTTTAAAAACAAAGTATTACAGGCAGCAAACATTTTCAATGTATTATTCTCTAAACCCATTTCCTCCATTCCTGCCAGAAGTAGCTACTATTCTGAACTTATCATTCTCATATAGATTTTTATATTTGTGTACATTTTTCTATAGATACACTCTTAAAATATAGGATATTGTTTCTTATGTCTTAAGCTTTTAAATAGTGACATACTGGATTTTTTTTTGACGATTTTCTAATCCTTCAATTTTTGGAGATTTATTTATGTCAATGCATATAGCTCTAGTTCAATCATTTTAACCACTGTATGGTTCCATTTAATAAATATAACTCAATTTACTTATGAATTCTGATGGTGGTTATTTAGGTTAAAAATTTATTTTGTTGCCAATATAATATAATATAATGCTGCAATGGATATTCTTGTGTACATCTCCTTGTGTATTGTGGTGGAATTGTTTGGTCATAGGCTTTACAGACATTTACCTTTTTTTTTTTATTATTGTACTTTAAGTTCTAGGGTACATGTGCACAACGTGCAGGTTTGTTACATATGTATACATGTGCCATGTTGGTGTGCTGCACCCATTAACTCATCATTTACGTTAGGTATATCCCCTAATGCTATCCCTCCCCCCTCCCCCACCCCACGACAGGCCCCAGTGTGTGATGTTCCCCACCCTGTCCAAGTGTTCTCATTGTTCAGTTCCCACCTATGAGTGAGAACATGTGGTGTTTGGTTTTCTGTCCTTGCAATAGTTTGCTCAGAATGATGGTTTCCAGCTTCATCCATGTCCCTACAAAAGACATGAACTCATCCTTTTTATGACTGCATAGTATTCCATGGTGTATATGTGCCACATTTTCTTAATCCAGTCTGTCATTGATGGACATTTGAGTTGCTTCCAAGTCTTTGCTATTGTGAATGGTGCCGCAATAAACATACTTGTGCATATGTCTTTATGGCAGCATGATTTATAATCCTTTGGGCATATGCCCAGTAATGGGATGGCTGGGTCGAATGGTATTTCTAGTTCTAGATCCTTGAGGAATTGCCACACTGTCTTCCACAATGGTTGAACTAGTTTACATTCCCACCGACAGTGTAAAAGCATTCCTATTTCTCCACATCCTCTCCTGTTTCCTGCCTTTTTAATGATCGCCATTCTAACTGGTGTGAGATGGTATCTCATTGTGGTTTTGATTTGCATTTCTCTGATGGTCAGTCACGAGCATTTTTTCATGTGTCTGTTGGCTGCATAAATGTACAGATATTTAACTTTAATTAAATATCCCAAATTGCTCTCCAAAGTAGTTGTACCACCTTATATTCCTACCAGAAATGTATTTCCATTCCAACACTTGGTACTGTAGTATTCTAATATTTTAATATTTCCCAAACCTATGGGTCAGAAATATTATCTCCTTATGTTTAATGTAACTAAATGTAATTAATTATATTCCTTATTACTAGTAAAACTAATTATCTCTTCATATATTTGCTGGCCATTTGGATATTCCTTTTCTGTGAATTACTTGTTCATTCCTTTTGTCAAGTTTTCAGTGGGATTGGTTGTCTTTTTCTTAATGGCTTGTAGGTGTTCTTTCTAAATTCTGGATATTAATCATATGTTAGTATTATGCAATATGAATATCTTTTCCCAGTTTGTTGCTTATTTAAAAATTTTTTTCAGTGTTTTTTTTGTTGTGCAGACATTTTAAATTTTAATGTAGTTATATATTTGTCTCTTTTTCTTTTATGGTTGTGCTTTTGACATATTGAGAAATTCTTCCTTACCCTGGGGCATGAAGATATTCATCAACATCTTATTTAAATTTTTTGATATTTCATATTTAGTTCTTTAATTCACCTGTAATTGACGTTTGTGTATGGTGTGAAATAAGGATTCAATTTCATTTTTTCCCTCTATAGTCAGTTGTCCTATCACCATGTATTGGTTAGTCCCATCCTTTTCCTACATATTTGAAATGCTTACCTCTAGTCATATATTAAATTTTCTCTGTGTATGGATGTATTTCTGGTGTCCTTTTCATGTTATATTAGTTGTTGTCTACTGTGTATCAATACCACATGTCTTAATTACTATCGCTGTATAATACCTCTTGATATCTGGACTTAAATTCATCTCCAGTAGTGTCAATGCTATTTTTGAGCCTTTCCTCTTCTATATGAATTTTAGAATCAGATTGTTTAGGTATATACATGTGCATACACATGCACACACATATATATATATATATCACTTTTGGAATTTTGATTGCAATTTGTTGAATTTATAGCTTAATATTGGGGAGAACTGACGTATTTATGATGTTTCATCCTCTATTTCTTGAACATTTTATGTGTCTTCATTTTTTAGATCTTTTTTTTTTTCAACAGAAAAGAGCAGAAATAACATTATTGGAAAATATCCATTGGATCTGGCATTTGGGAGATTTCTGGGGATCTCAGTGAAAGGAGTTTGAGTAGGGTGGTAAAGGGTTAAGTCAGGTTGCATAGGGCTGTTGAGTGAGTGAGGGTGAGGATGTGAGGACTGTGGTTTAAGAGAAATGGTTAATGTGGGGATGTGGTTTAAGAGAAATTTAAATGAGATGAAAAGACAAGTCTTTTTAAATTTTATTTTTATTATCATTTGGAGGATAGGAGAGATCTGAGAAGTAGCCATCAGAGAAGGACATGTTGGATCTGTTATAGAGACAGGAGATGACTGATTGGGAGAAAAGGGTTCCAACAACTCAAGACAGAGAGTCCTTGAATAAGACTCAGTATTTCAACCTCTGAGTGTAGAGCACAAGAGGTGGCGATGAAAAGTGGATTTATTTATTGACTAACAAATATTTATTGAGTGTCTGTGATAAGCCTGTCATTTATCTAGGTGCTAAGGATGCCGTAGTGAAGGAAATAGGCCAAAATCTTCGCTCTCATGGAGCTCACCATAAACAAGAGGAGAAAAACAATAAACTAAATAAATAATTAAGCTATGTTAGATGATGAAAAGTGCTAAGGGGAAATAGCAGAAGAGGGAGACTCGTGTGTGTGTGTGTGTATGTGTGTGTGTGTGTGTGTGTGTTGGGGAAATGCAATTTAACTGTGGTGAGTAGGGAAGTCTTGAAAGTGACATTTGAGTAGAGATATGAAGGAAGTAAGAGAGGGAGCTCTGATGATCTTTGGGGGAAGAGCTTTCCAGGCAAAGGGGATGGCAACAGCAAAGGGTGAAGTAAGCAGTGTCTCTGACAGGGTTAGGGCATTGAGAGGAGGCCAGTGTGTGCAGAATAGAGTGAATTAAGGAGGACATGGTAGAAGATGAAATCTAGAGGTAATAGGAGGCCAGATCACATAAGGCTTGCAGGAAATTGTAAGAACTTTGGTTTTTACTCGGTTAAGTCGCTGGGTGGTTTTAAACAGAGCTGTGACATGATCTAACTTAAGTTTTAACCATGTCATTCTGGCTGGTGTACTGAGAATAGTTTGTTGGGGCAAGGGTGAAAACAGAGAGACCAATTAAGGCAGTGCTGCAATAATAACAGACAAGATTTTAGGACGGCTTGCACCAGGATGGAGGAGGGTGAGAAGTGAGTGGATGCTGGATACAGTTTGAAATACTGGCAAGATTTACTTCTGGATTATGTGTGGGGCATAAAAGAAAGTGAATAGTTAAGGATACTGCCAAAGTTTTTGATCTGAGTATCTAGGAGGCTGTAGCTGCCTTATGTATTGAAATGAGTAAGACTGTGAGAGGAGCAGATTTAAGATGGAGTAGATATCAGAGTCCTGTTTTGTTCTCAAGTTTCAGATGCTAATCAGACCTCCAAGTAGAGATATCAAGTAGGTATCTTGAAATGAGTCTGGAGTTCAGATCTGGGAGTTACGGCCTTGTAGATGATGTTTGAAGCCATGAGAATGGCTGAGATGACCAGGGAGGGAGTACAGTAAGCTGGATCCTGGTATGCTCTAATGTTATGTGGCAGGGGAAATGAGGAGAAACCAGGGAAGGAGAATAAGAGGAAAGAACCAGAGAGAAAGGAAGAAAACCAGGAGAATACTTTGTTCTGGAAGCCAAATACAGAACACATTTGAGAGAGGAGACAGTTCTGTCTGTCAAATGCTGATAGACTAAGTTGAGGACAGAGAATGGACCACTGGATTTAGCGCCATGGAGGCCACTGGTGGAGTAATGGTGGTGAGAGCCTGAGAGTGGGCTCAAGAGAGGATTACAAGAAGAAGGTGGACATGCAAGAGAAACAAGTCTTTAAGGGGTGTTGTTGCAAAGGCAAAGAGAGATAAAGGTGATAGTAGGGAAAGTGGGGTCAAGAGGTTGTTTTTGTTTCTTTAAAGATGAGATTGCTTGCACACTCATATTTCAGGGAGAAATAGGGAATGACATGGCCTGAAAGTGAGTATCAGNAGTCTGTCATTGATGGACATTTGAGTTGCTTCCAAGTCTTTGCTATTGTGAATGGTGCCGCAATAAACATACTTGTGCATATGTCTTTATGGCAGCATGATTTATAATCCTTTGGGCATATGCCCAGTAATGGGATGGCTGGGTCGAATGGTATTTCTAGTTCTAGATCCTTGAGGAATTGCCACACTGTCTTCCACAATGGTTGAACTAGTTTACATTCCCACCGACAGTGTAAAAGCATTCCTATTTCTCCACATCCTCTCCTGTTTCCTGCCTTTTAATGATCGCCATTCTAACTGGTGTGAGATGGTATCTCATTGTGGTTTTGATTTGCATTTCTCTGATGGTCAGTCACGAGCATTTTTTCATGTGTCTGTTGGCTGCATAAATGTACAGATATTTAACTTTAATTAAATATCCCAAATTGCTCTCCAAAGTAGTTGTACCACCTTATATTCCTACCAGAAATGTATTTCCATTCCAACACTTGGTACTGTAGTATTCTAATATTTTAATATTTCCCAAACCTATGGGTCAGAAATATTATCTCCTTATGTTTAATGTAACTAAATGTAATTAATTATATTCCTTATTACTAGTAAAACTAATTATCTCTTCATATATTTGCTGGCCATTTGGATATTCCTTTTCTGTGAATTACTTGTTCATTCCTTTTGTCAAGTTTTCAGTGGGATTGGTTGTCTTTTCTTAATGGCTTGTAGGTGTTCTTTCTAAATTCTGGATATTAATCATATGTTAGTATTATGCAATATGAATATCTTTTCCCAGTTTGTTGCTTATTTAAAATTTTTTTCAGTGTTTTTTTTGTTGTGCAGACATTTTAAATTTTAATGTAGTTATATATTTGTCTCTTTTCTTTTATGGTTGTGCTTTTGACATATTGAGAAATTCTTCCTTACCCTGGGGCATGAAGATATTCATCAACATCTTATTTAAATTTTTTGATATTTCATATTTAGTTCTTTAATTCACCTGTAATTGACGTTTGTGTATGGTGTGAAATAAGGATTCAATTTCATTTTTTCCCTCTATAGTCAGTTGTCCTATCACCATGTATTGGTTAGTCCCATCCTTTTCCTACATATTTGAAATGCTTACCTCTAGTCATATATTAAATTTTCTCTGTGTATGGATGTATTTCTGGTGTCCTTTTCATGTTATATTAGTTGTTGTCTACTGTGTATCAATACCACATGTCTTAATTACTATCGCTGTATAATACCTCTTGATATCTGGACTTAAATTCATCTCCAGTAGTGTCAATGCTATTTTGAGCCTTTCCTCTTCTATATGAATTTTAGAATCAGATTGTTTAGGTATATACATGTGCATACACATGCACACACATATATATATATATATCACTTTTGGAATTTTGATTGCAATTTGTTGAATTTATAGCTTAATATTGGGGAGAACTGACGTATTTATGATGTTTCATCCTCTATTTCTTGAACATTTTATGTGTCTTCATTTTTTAGATCTTTTTTTTTTTCAACAGAAAAGAGCAGAAATAACATTATTGGAAAATATCCATTGGATCTGGCATTTGGGAGATTTCTGGGGATCTCAGTGAAAGGAGTTTGAGTAGGGTGGTAAAGGGTTAAGTCAGGTTGCATAGGGCTGTTGAGTGAGTGAGGGTGAGGATGTGAGGACTGTGGTTTAAGAGAAATGGTTAATGTGGGGATGTGGTTTAAGAGAAATTTAAATGAGATGAAAAGACAAGTCTTTTAAATTTTATTTTATTATCATTTGGAGGATAGGAGAGATCTGAGAAGTAGCCATCAGAGAAGGACATGTTGGATCTGTTATAGAGACAGGAGATGACTGATTGGGAGAAAAGGGTTCCAACAACTCAAGACAGAGAGTCCTTGAATAAGACTCAGTATTTCAACCTCTGAGTGTAGAGCACAAGAGGTGGCGATGAAAAGTGGATTTATTTATTGACTAACAAATATTTATTGAGTGTCTGTGATAAGCCTGTCATTTATCTAGGTGCTAAGGATGCCGTAGTGAAGGAAATAGGCCAAAATCTTCGCTCTCATGGAGCTCACCATAAACAAGAGGAGAAAACAATAAACTAAATAAATAATTAAGCTATGTTAGATGATGAAAAGTGCTAAGGGGAAATAGCAGAAGAGGGAGACTCGTGTGTGTGTGTGTGTATGTGTGTGTGTGTGTGTGTGTGTTGGGGAAATGCAATTTAACTGTGGTGAGTAGGGAAGTCTTGAAAGTGACATTTGAGTAGAGATATGAAGGAAGTAAGAGAGGGAGCTCTGATGATCTTTGGGGAAGAGCTTTCCAGGCAAAGGGGATGGCAACAGCAAAGGGTGAAGTAAGCAGTGTCTCTGACAGGGTTAGGGCATTGAGAGGAGGCCAGTGTGTGCAGAATAGAGTGAATTAAGGAGGACATGGTAGAAGATGAAATCTAGAGGTAATAGGAGGCCAGATCACATAAGGCTTGCAGGAAATTGTAAGAACTTTGGTTTTACTCGGTTAAGTCGCTGGGTGGTTTTAAACAGAGCTGTGACATGATCTAACTTAAGTTTTAACCATGTCATTCTGGCTGGTGTACTGAGAATAGTTTGTTGGGGCAAGGGTGAAAACAGAGAGACCAATTAAGGCAGTGCTGCAATAATAACAGACAAGATTTTAGGACGGCTTGCACCAGGATGGAGGAGGGTGAGAAGTGAGTGGATGCTGGATACAGTTTGAAATACTGGCAAGATTTACTTCTGGATTATGTGTGGGGCATAAAAGAAAGTGAATAGTTAAGGATACTGCCAAAGTTTTGATCTGAGTATCTAGGAGGCTGTAGCTGCCTTATGTATTGAAATGAGTAAGACTGTGAGAGGAGCAGATTTAAGATGGAGTAGATATCAGAGTCCTGTTTTGTTCTCAAGTTTCAGATGCTAATCAGACCTCCAAGTAGAGATATCAAGTAGGTATCTTGAAATGAGTCTGGAGTTCAGATCTGGGAGTTACGGCCTTGTAGATGATGTTTGAAGCCATGAGAATGGCTGAGATGACCAGGGAGGGAGTACAGTAAGCTGGATCCTGGTATGCTCTAATGTTATGTGGCAGGGGAAATGAGGAGAAACCAGGGAAGGAGAATAAGAGGAAAGAACCAGAGAGAAAGGAAGAAAACCAGGAGAATACTTTGTTCTGGAAGCCAAATACAGAACACATTTGAGAGAGGAGACAGTTCTGTCTGTCAAATGCTGATAGACTAAGTTGAGGACAGAGAATGGACCACTGGATTTAGCGCCATGGAGGCCACTGGTGGAGTAATGGTGGTGAGAGCCTGAGAGTGGGCTCAAGAGAGGATTACAAGAAGAAGGTGGACATGCAAGAGAAACAAGTCTTTAAGGGGTGTTGTTGCAAAGGCAAAGAGAGATAAAGGTGATAGTAGGGAAAGTGGGGTCAAGAGGTTGTTTTGTTTCTTTAAAGATGAGATTGCTTGCACACTCATATTTCAGGGAGAAATAGGGAATGACATGGCCTGAAAGTGAGTATCAGGAATTCACTGGATGGCTTGAGGAGATGCATGAAGTTTAGCAATAGTTGCTGATGAAAGTGAGAAAGGGAGTTGACTGAGACAAGAACTTGAAATTTTGGAAGCAAAATTAGCAAAGTAATGTATCTCACTATCTTCACATTCTTTTCTTCTGTTTGCTTTGCACTGATAAACTTTCATTTCACTCAAATTAGAGCAGTCTTCCATATTTATCTTTTCTGCCCAATAACTGAAAGGGAAAAATCCAAAATGATTAGTTAAAAAAAAGTAAGAATTAGGCCGGGCGCGATGGCTCACACCTGTAATCTCAGCACTTTGGGAGGTTGAGGCGGGCAGATCATGAGGTCAGGAGACAGAGACCATCCTGGCTAACATGGTGAAACCCTGTCTCTACTAAAAATAAAAAACTTAGCCAGGTGTGGTGGTGGGTGCCTATAGTCCCAGCTACTCGGGAGGCTGAGGCAGGAGAATGGCGTGAACCTGGGAGGCAGAAGTTGCAGTGAGCTGAGATCACACCACTGCACTCCAGCCTGGGAAACAGAGCGAGACTCCATCTCAGGAAAAAAAAAAAAAAAAAAAAAAAAGAATTAACAAACCCTTTTAATTTGTTTTAAAATATTTTTAAGTTTTAAAAGAGGGTTTTGAAGTTCGTTTAATTCCAGTAGGAAAGCATTATCTCCATGAAATACCTAATGGCAAACCACTGTAAATGCTTTCTTTAGTTGCCATCTGGGGGTAGATGGGTAGGCATTATCTTCAAAGCACCCCAGCTGTCTTGATAAGGTCAGAGGTACACTGGTTTGCATTATTGCAGCATCCATGAGGTGATCTAGATTGCTTTTCCTTTAGCAAGGGCTTTATTTATCAGAAGGGCATTACTCTTGACCTCCAAATTTGGCTGACAATTTACAGATGAGATTCATAACCTTCGGGTTGCTCTGGCATTTTGATATATTTTCTGGGTTCTGGGCCACATCCTGGAAGGCCACCATAATTTCTGAACACTGCATGGCTGTGAGAACCTTTGGTCACTAAGAATTTTGAGTCCAGGCATTCCTGCCATTCCAGATATGTCCCCACCCATTCCAAGCATTTCTCTGAGAAAATTACCAGGCATTCTCCCAGAAAGCCACTTGGAAAAGAGCCATACTGAGCTCCAGATCATTTTCTGGCTTCTTCCTCCCTCTGGGCTCTCTCATGCTTTTCTCGAGAGCCTTCTTAACCCTTTCTGTTCTTTCTTTGATCTCTTGCTCTTCACGTTTTCACTCATACTTTCTCCAATGTTCTATAATTTTCTAGGCCCTAGGTTTGAAATTCTTTCAGCATTTTACTAGCATCTTCATCATAATCCAATTTCCAGGCAAGGGCAAGAGCATGGGCTGCTTCTTCCCAAAGATCCAGAAGTCTATGTGTGTTTTCTCACCACTTGTAAGGCTGAAATGAATCAGGATTTATCTCAATGGCTCTGTCACGGTCTTGAATGGCAGCATTGGGCTTCTGTAATTTGATGAAGACACTGGCTCTCTTGGCACACAGAAGGGCCAAGTGAGGATTCAGCTTAATGGCATCTGTGAATGAGCCAATGGCTTTTTGCAGGTCACCATCATACGGTTTCAGTGGCAACCACTTTCTTACTATTTGCTGATCCATCATCTCCTCTGTTTTCTCTGCATTTTCATCTCCCATTTCTTGAGGAGCATCAGTATCTTGTTCAGTCAATTTCTAGATTTCATTATCAATTTCTAGATCAGTTTTCTCACTTGATGGTTCATCTGTCTTCATGTTTTCTTTCTGCCTTGTTGCTATCTGTTTTTCCTTCCTTGATATTTTCTTCTGATTTAGCTTTCTGAATATCAGGTGGTACTTTACCCGCCATGCTCTTCACCCATTCCCTCAGGAAGTGCATTTCCTTGGTGTGCAGAACACCCGGATCCTGCTTACACATTTTCATGAAGGCCCCAGGCTTGCTCACTTGGTGGGGGTCTGTGGTCAAGAGGTGGAGGGCGAAGCTTGGGGACTGTGGCCCAATTCCAGGCACAGGAGCTGGCTCAGCATGACCATGCAGAAGGGCTTTCTTCAAATTCTTAACTGCATTCAGGGATTTGAGAAATTCTTCAATGAAAATTCCTAACATTCTTTTTTTTGCCTTTTTAAAAATTTTTATTTTACTTTAAGTTCTGGGATACAGGTGCAGAATGTGCAGGTTTGTTACACAGGTATACATGTGCCATGGTGGTTTGCTGCACCTATCAACCTGGCATCTAGATTTTAAGCCCTGCATGCATTAAGTATTTGTTCTAATGTTCTCCCTCCCCTTCTCCCGCACCCCCTGACAGGCCCCAGTGTGTGATGTTCCCCTCCTTGTGTCCATGTGTTCTCATTGTTCAATTCCCACTTATGAGTGAGAACATGCGGCCTTTGGTTTTCTCTTCCTATGTTAGTTTGCTGAGAATGATGGTTTCTAGCTTCCTCCATGTCCCTGCAAAGGACATGAACTCATTCCTTTTTTATGGCTGCGTAGCAGAGAATTCCTAAAATTTTTAAAATTGACTTGAGCCAGGGACAGTGGCACTTGCCTGTGGATCCAGCTACTCAGAAGGTTGAGGCGGAAGCATAGCTTGAACTTGGAAGTTCAATACTAGCCTGGGCAACATAGTAAGACCCTGTCTCAAAAAAAGTTGGCTTCAAAACTATTATTTCATATTAATAGGAATTATATTTCCATGGATATATGAACATCTTGATATTTTGGATACTGGATATTTTATAGCCATAGAAAATGTATATTGTCTTATAAGAGCCATAACCAAAAAGGGTAATTGTCAACCATTCTTTGCTAGAGAACATACAAGAAGTTACAAAATGAGGTTATAAGACAGAAAGAAGGAGAAATGTTTAAGAAGAAATACTAGAAAATTGGGATGCGGTACTACTGACTTACAAGTTCTGTAGTTCTTTGTAAACTTATTTAATAGTCTAATAGCTCTGGGTTATAGGAATTATTCGCACATAAACTGAAGTTCAGAGGTGTTAAGTGGACTCTATATCATAAAAGTAACAACAGGAAGAACTCAACTATAACCCAACTTTTCTGACTTTAAGAATATGTCATTTCGATAATGTTTTTTAAAATATACGAATCATAATTTATATTTGAGCATATTCTTCTGAAATAATATACAGCATGGATATTGACGGGTCAATGACAGTGAATTGGGTTGAACGGAGGAAGTATTTTTTACTTAAACCTGCAAAAAAAGATGTTGAAGTTGCCCATTACTGGAAGCATTTTACTGAAAGTGGTCTCTTTCTTACTATTCGTATATTTTATGCTATGCGTCATGGGCATAAAAATGTAATACATTATAAACTATTAGATTTACTAGTGAGATCTTGCTGATTAAACAAGTGATGCTATAGAATGTTGTTTCCTTAGAAATTTGTACAATGCCAAGAAGAATTGGCATATAATATCTACTTCAACCAAAGTCTCAACTTGCAAAAGGCATCCATTTATTGAGAACAACTACATTCTTAAGAGTTGATTACTGCCGGGCGCGGTGGCTCACGTCTGTAATCCCAGCACTTTGGGAGGCTGAGGTGGACGGATCACAAGGTCAGGAGATCGAGACCATCCTGGCTAAACCCCATCTCTACTAAAAATACAAAAAATTAGCTGGGTGTAGTGGCGGGCGCCTGTAGTTCCAGCTACTCAGAAGGCTGAGGCAGGAGAATGGCTTGAACCCGCGAGGTGGAGCTTGCAGTGAGCCGAAATTGCGCCACTGCACTCCAGCCTGGGCGACAGAGCAAGACTCTGTCTAAAAAAAAAAAAAAAAAAAAAAAAAGTCGATTACTCCTACTCAGCACCATCACGCTGTATGATAGTTGCCTATTTACTTACCTGAAAGTAGGAATTGTGAATTGCAGATTTAGATAATGCTTTACCAATATTTACTGGATGAATGTATAAACCATAACTGGAATTCTCTTGAAAGAGTGGCAAGGCTCATAGTCATATATATATCACAGTCTGCATAGCATTTGTCTCCAAGTACTCTTAGAGATCTATGCTTCAAAATGTCTTAAAATTTGAGGCCAGGCACGGTGGCTCATGCCTGTAATCCCAGCATTTGGGAGGCTGAGGAGGGCGGATCACCTGAGGTCAGGAGTTCAAGACCAGCCTGACCAATATGGCGAAATGCCGTGTCTACTATCCAAAATTAGCCTGGCTTGGTGGCACATGCCTGTAATCCCAGCTACTTGCGAGGCTGAGGCAGAATTGCTTTAACCTGGGAGGCGGAGGTTGCACTAAGCCCAGATCACACCATTGCACTCCAGCCTGGGCAACAAGAGTGAAATTCTCTCTCAAAAAAAAAAAAAAAAAAAAGTCTTAAAATTTAAAAGGTTTTAAAAAATTTCTTAAAAATTTTGCTTGGTAATTCCCAGTTATAATCTGCACTGTTCTTCTGTGTACTACAATATGCTTCTACAACTCTAAGGCAGGGATTATTATTCCTGTTATAGATGAGGAAACCAAGGCAGAGAGAGGTTAAGTAACTGGCCTTTTCTTTTTTAAAATTTTTTTGAGACAGAGTTTCTCGCTCTGTTGCCCAGGCTGGAGTGTGGTGGCGTGATCTTCGCTTACTGCAACCTCCCAGTTCAAGCAATTCTCCTGCCTCAGCCTCCTGAGTAGCTGGGATTGCAGGCATGTACCACCATGCCCAGCTAAATTTTTTGTATTTTTAGTAGAGACAGGGTTTCACCATGTCTGACTGGTCTTGAACTCCTGACTTCAAGTGATCTGCTCGCCTCAGTCCCCCAAAATGCTGAGATTACAGGCATGAGCCACTGCACCTGAGTAACTGGCCTCTAAAGGTAAGGAGGCTACTGTAACATTTAAGCTCATGAACTCTAGAATCATACTTCCGGAGTGTGCTTCTTAGTGCCCCTACTTAGTATCCCTTTGACCTTGGGGACGTCATTTAACCTTTCTAAGCCTCATTTTTTTCAACTATAGAGGTGATATTACCTACTCCATAGGGCTGGTGAGAGGATTCATGAGACAATCGTACTAAAATGCTGAATACAGTGCCGTGTGAACAGGAAATAATTAATGCATGCTGGTAGGTGGTCAGGAGCAAGGACTCTGGAGCTAGCTTGCTTGAGTTCAGATCTTAGTTCCACCTTTACAAGCTGTGACCCCTCTTTACCTCAGTTTCCTAATGTTTGTAAAATGATCTAGGGACAGTACCTACACCTTAGGTTGTTTTGAGGATTAAACTAGTTAACATAGGTAAAGCACTTACAACAGCAGCTGACACATGTTAAACACCGTAAGTATTAGCTGTTATTATCAATTATTGGTAGGAAATAAAGAACCTTGAACTGAAACTTGTATTTCAAATCTGTGACATCTATTGTTTCTTTATGAAAACTATGTTTTTTCTCTCATTTTTCTTTAACATTAGGACTTTCTTTTAATAGTCTATGTATTTAAGAAAAAGTTGCAATAAATACCAATCTGCCACCATCCTATTTTCTATCTAATCCCAAGATGCCCAAATCAAATATATGAAAGCTAAGCCTAACTTAACTCCTTTTAACTGCCTTCTAAGGAAACTGAACTAAGTGAAAACAAGTTTTGCATGAAGCTCTATAGCTTTTCCTCTATCTCTAAGAGATTGCTCAGAGAAAGAGAGATGATCAGTAGAATCATATTACTATTGACAGGTAGAAAAATCAAAGACATTCCACTATAGCTTTAGCTTGAATAGTGTGTTTTCTTAACTCTTACCACATTACTTATGACGCTCTTCAGTTACCGACATTATTTTAATTTAAAACATATGTAATCATTAAGAGAATATGTTATCTTTTTGGTACTTTTTCCTCTGTACTCTTAAAGATGATTAAAGGAAATTCAAGTCAATGAAAAAATACATTTGTTGTCTATGCCTACCATAGGATAAGTTTTCTGTTTGATAATGAAGATAAAAGGAAGATAAATACATGGGAAATGGCTATTTTGAAGATTAAATGACATACTGTCTGTGACAATCTAATAAAGAAATATAAATTAAATTCAATAAACTGTCTTTTTAAGTATAGTGCTAACAAAGGGTGCGTCATTTGTTCCAGGGGCACCTTCACTGTTTGGCTTATAGTAATTTCATGAGAAACAAATAGGTTTGACAGTATAGCTGTACAGCAAAGAAGTAGAAAACAGCCCGTTTTCAGGGTGGAATACAGAGTGCAGGCTCTGGATTCAGGCTGCTTTGGTTCAAATCCTGGCTCTGCCACTTACTAGGTGAATTGGGGGAAATTAGTTAATCTCTCTGGGCCTCAGTTTTCTTAACTCTAAAACTGGGGTGATAATACTTCTCAGGGTTATTATGAAAATTAAAAATGACACATACAGCTTTAATATAGTACTGACTTTGCTCTGCAAATGTTAGTTCTTATATATGTAACAGATACTAACCTATTTTTTAGTCACATTTTTGCTAATGACTATGCATAGCGTAGGCACTGGACGCCCAAATGCCACCAAAGAGTCTGTGTTTTACAACTGATAATACCAGTAACTAACATTCACTGAGTCTCTTTTAGTGCGAAGCACTGTGATAAGTGCTTTATGTATTTTTAAGTCATTTAATCTTAAGAACTCAACCAAGTAGGTATTACTATTGTCTCCATTTTGCATTTGAAGAGATTGAGACCCAGAGATATCATTCAATTAGGAATTCAGGAGGTCAGAATTTGAATTCTATCTGGCTTCTGAGCCCAGGTCCTTAATCATGACAAACGTTATGAAACTTCTGGGCCCTCAAAATATTCCTACTTTATGATATATGTGTAGCAGAGCTTACTATCTGCTTTGGGCATTACATAGAAAGACCTAGTTTTTTGTCACTTCCACTGTAGGTAAAGATGTAAAAGGAAACTGCTTTAAATGTGTGTTGTATATTTTATATCTCTTTCATTAAAAGTAAAGAGTCTGACTGAAGATATTAAGTTGGTGCAAAAGTAATTGTGGTTTCTACTATTACTTTCTTACTTTTTTTTTTGAGACGGAGTCTTGCTGTGTCGCCCAGGATGGAGTACAGTGGCATGATCTTGGCTCACTGCAACCTCTATCTCCCAGGTTCAAGTGATTCTCCTTCCTCAGCCTCTGGAGTAGCTGGGATACAGGCGCATACCACTGCACCCAGCTAATTTTTGTAGTTTTAGTAGAGATGGGGTTTCACCATGTTAGCTAGGCTGGTCTTAAAGTCCTGACCTCAAGTGATCTGTCTGCCTTGGCCTCCAAAAGTGCTGGGAGTACAGGCAAGAGCTACCATGCCTGGCCTCTTTTCTTAATTTTTATTTTTATTTTAAGTTCCAGGGTGCATGTGCAGGATGTGCAGATTTGTTGCACAGATAAATGTGTGTGATGGTGATTTGCTGTACCTGTCAACCCATCACCTAGGTATTACACCCAGCAAGCATTAGCTATTTTTCCTAATACTCTCCCTCCTCCCACCCACCCCCTGACAGGCCCCAGTGTGTGTTGTTCCCTTCCCTGTGTCCATGTGTTCTCATTGTTCAGCTCCCACTTATAAGTGATAACATGCAGTGTTTGGTTTTCTGTGCCTGTATTAGTTTGCTGAGGATAATAGCTTTCAGCTTCATCCATGTCCCTGCAAAGAACATGAACTCATTCCTTTTTTATGACTGCATAGTATTCCATGGAGTATATGTATCATATTTTCTTTATCCAGTCAATCATTGATGGGTATCAAAGGTTGATTCCATGTCTTTGCTCTTGTGACATGCGTTTGCTGTAGTGCTGCAGTGAACATATGTGTGCATGTATCTTTGTAATAGAAATATTTATATTCCTCTATACCAAGTAATGGAATTTGAGTCAAACGGTATTTCTGGGTCTAGATCTTTGAGGAATCACCACACTGTCTTCCACAATGGGTGAACTAATTTATAGTCCTACTAACAGTGTAAAAGTGTTCCTATTTCTCTGCAACCTCTCCAGCATCTGTTGTTTCTTGACTTTTTAATAATTGGCATTCTGACTGGCGTGAGTTGGTATCTCACTGCGGTTTTGACTTACATTTCTCTAATGATCAGTGATGTCAAGCTTTTTTTTTTTTTAAACATGTTTGTTGACCACATGAATGTCTTCTTTTGAGAAGTATCTGCTCATGTCCTTTGCCCACTTTTTAATGGAGTCATTTGTTTTTTCTTGTCAATTTGTTTAAGCTTCTTGTAGATTCTGGATATTAGACCTTTGTCAGATTGATAGATTGCAATAACTTTTTCCCATTCTGTAGGTTGCCTGTTCACTGTGATGATAGTTTCTTTTGCTGTACAGCAAAGAAACTAGTTTAATTAGTTTAATTGGATCCCACTTGTCAATTTTTGCTTTTGTTGCAATTGCTTTTGGTGATTTCATCATGAAATCTTTTCCCGTGCCTATGTCCTGAATGGTATTGCCTATATTTTCTTCTAGGGTTTTTATAGTTTTGGGTTTTACATTTAAGTCTTTAATCGATCTTGAGTTAATTTTTGTATAAGAAGGGGCCCAGTTTCAATTTTCTGTGTATGGCTAGCCAGTTCTCCCAGCACCATTTGTTAAATAGGGAATATTTTCACCATTGCTTGTTTTTGTCAGGTTTTTTGAAGATCAGATGGTTGTAGATGTGTGGTCTTATTTCTGAGTTCTCTATTCTGTTCCATTGGTCTATGTGTCTGTTTTTGTACCAGTACCTTGCTGTTTTCATTACTGTAGCCTTGTAGTATAGTTTGAAGTCTAGTGGCAGGATGATGCCTCCAGCTTTGTTCTTTTTGCTTAGGATTGTCTTGGCTATTTTGTCTTTTTTTTTTTTTTGGTTTCATATGAATTTTAAAATAGTTTCTTTATTAATTTATAATTGACAGTACTTCAAGCTTATTTATGAGTTATTTTAAATTGTGCTAGTTAGTGAAGCCCAATATTCTTGGAGAGGATATTAATTTACTGTGGATCTGAGATATATAAAACATCATTTAGATCTTATAAGGAGATAAAATTTTTATTTGAGATCATCTAATTATTATTATTATTTTTTTAAATAAGGAATTGATATGGGAGATAAATGGACTTTTTGTAATTTCACTGATGAAGGAAGAAAATCTGGCCTGTTGTGGAAATATCTGTTGGCTGGAGGCATACCTGGTGCTTATGCTCAGACATGCACAATGCCATTAGATCATCGGAAAATCCTGCTGCAGGTATATTGCATAGTTCATGTGTATGATTTTTAGTGATATGTATCGGGGGAACCAGTCCTCAGTATTTCAACATAGGTTCTTTTCTATTTTCCCTAAGTGTCAGCCGGTCTGAGAAATAAAGAGTACAAAGAGAGAAATTTTACAGCTGGGCCTCTGAGGGCGACATCACATATCGGCAGTTTCCGTGATGCCCACCTGAGTCACAAAACCAGCAAGTTTTTATTAAGGATTCAAAAGGGGAGGGGTATATGAATAGGGAGTAGGTCACAGGGATCATATACTTCAGAGGGCAATAAAAGATCACATGGCAGAGGGTGAAATTAGAATTACTGATGAGGTTCCAGGTCCCACTGGGCATGCATTGTCTTGATAAACATCTTAACATGAAACAGGGTTTGAGAACGGACAACCGGTCTGACTAGAATTCACCAGGCTGGACTTTCCCAATCCTGGTAAGCCTGAGGGCACTGCAGGAGACCACGGCGTATTTCATCCCTTATCTTCAACTGTATAAGACAGATACTCCCAGAGCGGCCGTCCATAGACCTACCTCTGGGAATGCATTCCTTCCCCAGGGTTATTCCTTGCTGAGAAAAGAATTCAGTGATATTTCTCCTACTTGCTTTCTGCAAGAAGAAAAATATGGCTCTGTTCTGCCCTACCCTGCAGGCAGTCAGACCTCAAGGTTATCTTCCCTTGTTCCCTGAAGATTGCTGTTGTTCTGTTCTTTTGCAGGGTGCCCTGATTTCATATTGCTCAAACACACATGTTTTACAAACAATTTGTACAGTTAATGCAGTCATCACAGGGTCCTGAGGTGGCATACATCCTCACCTTATGAAGATGAAGGGATTAAGAGATTAAAGACAGGCTTAGGAAATTATAAGAGTATTAATAGGGGAAGTGATAAATGGCCATGAAATCTTCACAATTTATGTTCAGAGACTGCAGTAAAGACAGGCGTAAGAAATTATAAAAGTACTAATTTTGGGAACTGATAAATGTCCATGAAATCTTCACAATTTATGTTTTTCTGCCGCGGCTTCAGCCAGTCCCTCTGTTCGGGGTCCCTGACTTCCTGCAACATCATGAATGTTTGATAATTTTCGAAAGAAGGATTTCAGAGGTGTTAATATTATTATCTGATGCTCTCATGTGCAAATGGCTTCATTACCAATAATCTACTAGACTAATTTCTTCAACAAGCTGCCAGGCCCTGAACTCATCTTGACAGTACAAAAACCAAATATACATCATTCTCAACCATATGCATTTTGGAGTTTAGTGATGAAGACAGATCTTTAAAAAAATTAATTAAACACAGTCTAATAATGTAGCTCCAGTGTTCTAAGGAGGGACAAAATTAGAGAAGCCTCCTTTTTGTGGGGAGGTGTGTAGAGGTGGATCTAAACCATTCTGTGATTCTCTCTATGAGGTAGAAATTTTGACACCAAAAGACAGAGACTGGTCAAAAAGTTGTACTCACTCTGTATTTCTTACCAAATGCAGAGTCATATAGATGGAATTCTTTAATTGTGTGAAAGGTTTTGGGTCCTAGAACTGTTTTTGTCTCTTTGAAGATGGGACAAGCAAAGGAGAAACTGACTGTGCAACCAGCATAGGGGAGAAGGGTTTCCACCCTCTTCATTGCTCTCCTCAAGGCAGAAATTATGGGCCTGTAACAGTCATTATCTCCTTTTACATTTTTTGGGCCATCAAGGAACACATTTCTTTCTAATTTTTATAAACACATACAAAGCAAGCAAGTATGCCTGGCTGCTGGGATTCTGGGTTCAAAGCAGAGAAAGAGGCAGAAGGCCTTCTATCCATCATGCATATTTTTTTTCACTGAATCCCTGTGTTTCCAGTCCTTACAGAATTATTGAATTCTGTATTCTTTATTCTTGAATCAAGAACTTCTTCATTTTCTCCAGAGAATAAAGCCTCCAGGGTTTTTTAAGGGCAAATCAACTTCTATGTGCATTCCCTTTTGTAGAACTTGTTGTAATTTTTATTCTGCTAAGTCAGTTATCACTTTTCCGTTTGCTTTCTACCTCCTCCAAATCTGTTGAAATTGATAGTATTTTTTTTTATTTGTAGTTTAGTTATGGGGTGACCATATAATTTTCATACAGACCAAGATCCTTTTGGAAGTGAAAGGGGACCGGGGGTGGTGGCTCATGCCTGTAATCCCAGCACTTTGGGAGGTCAAGGTGGGTAGATCACCTGAGGTCTGGAGTTCGAGACCAGCCTAGCCAACATGGTGAAACACTGTCTCTACTGGAAAAATACAAAAATCAGCCTGCTGTGGTGGTGGGCACCTGTAATCCCAGGTACTCGGGAGGCTGAGGCAGGAGAAACGCTTGAACCCAGGAGGCAGAGGTTGCAGAGTGCCGAGATCTTGCCACTGCACTCCAGCCTGGGCGACAGAGCGAGATTCTGTCTAAAAACAAACAAAAAAGTGAAAGGGAGTGCTTAATAATCACCAAGGGACAACACTTGGGCAAAGAAAGATATGTGTACCACCCTAGGTACTGCCTTCTTTATTACGTTACTGGTGTTTTTGTGTGGTTTTGGGAGGGAAAGAGAAAAATATGTGTGGTCAATGGCCATTTTACTGAAAGTTAATTTCTTGCATGTCTAAAAATTATTTCATTTTGCTTTTTTCCTAGACTGGCAGTTTGGCTGAGTTTAAGAATCAAGTTCAAAAATGCTTTCCCTCAGAGCTGTTAAGGCATTAATTACCCTGTTAATTTCTAGCATTTGTGTTATTTCTGAGAAGCCTGAGCCACTCTGATTTTTCATATATGACCTGTTTTTCCTCTATGCAAGCTTTTAGTCATGCTTCTATCCTGGCTGTTATGAAATTTTACAATGTGAATTTAGGTAGGTTTTCTTTTCATTCAGTATGCTTGACATTTAGTGGGCTCTTCCTAACTATAAATTTATTTTTTCTTAGCATTAGTGTATTCTATTATTTTTCTTAATTTTCTTCCTTCTCTTTTCTATCTCTAGAATTCTTATTACTTGGATGTCATACCTTCTGGGTTGACCTTGTGTGTTAGTCAGGGTTCTCTAGAGAAACAGAACAACTATAAAAGATATATATATATCTTTTATAGTTCAAGGCAAAGCATCTGGCTGAGGATAACATAGGGATCTACGAAGACTTGAACACTGAAGACACTTTGTTGTTATTGACAGTTAAATAGCTACTACCTCATCAGTTGTTTGTGCAGCCTGTGTTTCATCATAGCTAAAATTATTATTAGAATTTGGAAAATCGTTCTTTTTGCATTCAGTCTTTGATAAATATTTCTATATCAGAAGTTTATTATGGGAATTGGCTCATGGGATTATTTGAATGTGTGGAGTTCCACAGTAGGCTCTCTGCAAGCTGGAGAACCAGGAAAGCTGGTGCTTTCCAAGTCCAAGTCCAAAGGCCTGAGAACCAGGGGAGCTAATGGTGAAATTCCCAGTCCAATGCCAAAGGCCTGAGAACTAGGGTGGAGGGCAGGGACATTGGAGTAAGTATCAGAGTCCTCAGGCCCAAGAACCAGGAGCTCTGATGTCTGAGGGCAAAAGAAGATGGATATCCTAGCTCAAGAAAACAGAGAAACAGAGACACAGACAGAGACAGAGGGATTTTGCCTTTCTTATGCTTTTTTGTTTTATGTGGGCTCTCAAATGACTGGATAATGTCCACCCACATTGGCGAGAGTGGATCTTCTTTACTCAGCATATGGATTGAAATGCTAATCTTTTTCTTAAACAGCTTCACAGTCATACTCAGAAATCATATTTCACCAGCTGTCTGGAAATTCCTTAGTCTAGTCAAGCTGACACATAAAATTAACCATCTCACCCTCTATGCATCTTATTTATTTATTTATTTTTGAGGCAGGGTCTCACTCTGTCACTCAGGATGGAGTACAGTGGCATGACCACAGTTCACTGCAGCCTCGACCTCTTGGGCTCAAGTGATCCTTCCACCTCAGCCTCCCAAGTAGCCAGGGCTATAGGTGTTCACCATCACACCTGCCTATTTATTTATTTATTTATTTATTTATATTTATTTATTTTTTTGGAGACAAGGTCTCACTAAGTCACCCAGGCTGATCTCAAATTCCTGGGCTCAAGTGATCTGCCCTCTTCAACCTCCCAAAGTGCTGGGATTACAGGTGTGAGGCATTGCACCTGGCTGCATCTTATCTTATCACACCACTGCACTCCAGGGTGAGTGAGAGTGAGACTCCATCTCAAAAAATATGTATTTTTTAAAGAGTCAAATATAAAAAAAGTCTAAACACTCAGCAGAATATATTTTGTCTTACTTGGATTTTTGGGTTCCATTGGAATGAGGTAGAATTTTTATTTCTGGAAACCAGAGAAAAAGAAAGATGAAAGAAAATCCTCCAAACTAAATTTTCAGTGAAACAAAGGAACAAGAGAACACATGCTGTATGGTTATAGGTAAAACCCAGACCTATTAGGAATGCACAGTGTGTATTTGGTATGTGTGTGTGTGTGTGTATGTGTGTACATATATATGTCTGTGTATATGTAACACATATACAATGCAGTATTTTTCAGCCATGAAAATGAAGGAAACCCTGTCATTTGTGATAATATGGATGAACTTGGAAGACATTATGCTAAGCAAAATAAGCCAGACACAGAACAACAGGTACTGCATGATCTCACTTATACATGGAAACTAAAAAAGTTGAATTCACGGAAGCAGACAGTAGAATGGCGGTTACCAGAGGAAGGGTGGGAGATGGGGAATGCGAAGATGTTGGTCAAAGGATACAGAGCTTCAGTTATGTAGAATGAATTGTAACAGAGTGCCACAATTTCTCCTAAGATAAAAAGAATGAGTTACTATTATTATTATTATTATTATTATTTTCTTCTCTTCTCCTCTCCCCTTTTCCCCCTGTTCTCTGTTTTCTATGTAGTCCCTTGGAAATGCAAACATAACCTATCACCTCCCCATCACCAGACATACCCTTCAGAACAAGTTCTTCTGTGTGTTTCAAGACAGATCTCTCCTCAGGAGTGCACAGTCGATTTGCAGACCAAACCACACCCATCACAGAACTTCCACCGTACAGGGTCACCTCAGAACTTATACCTACTAGGAGGGCATGTCAAAAGCATGCCCACCTGGTCACTTTTACAACTTACTTCTGACCAGAAAGATACCAGCTTGACGGCCCAATGGATAACTGCCTGAGAGCAGGGAGACCCCTCTGTCCTTGCTCACTTCTCCCTTTAACTTATAAAAATTCCACTTTTTGCTCCAAAGGTGAGGTGACACATTCAAAGCAGGACATGTTATTCTTCTTTCCCCAAGCCAGCTTTGGAAATAAATTCATTTTTTTTTTTTTTTTTTTTTTTTGTGCCAGGCCTCACACTTAATTGCACTCTGCATGTGGTGAGCGATTAACCTGCTTTTGGTTACACAATGAGTTTTAGAGACCTAATGTATGTCATGGGGACTATTTTTCATGCTGTATTGTATACTTGGAGTTTGCTACAGGAGTAGATCATGTGTTCCATTACTCTTAAAAAAAAGGAACTATGTGAAGAGGTGGATATGCTAATTAGCTTGAATATAGCCATTAGTTCATTATGTAGATGTAGGTGGAAACATCATGTTGCAGACCTTAAATATATACAATTTTACTAAAATTTTTAAAAAGATTATTTTAAGCAAACATTTACAGTAGCATCAAAATATAAAAACTATATTGCAAAGGATGTGGAAACCCATACACTGAAGACTATACAATATTGCTGGAAGCAGTTAAAGACCTTTGGAATAGGAGGTGTTTATTCTTATTTTCAAGATTGTTTTGCAATCTTTGGGAATACTTGCAATTTTTTTTCTGAATAAGAAGTTCTTCTTTTTTCTGAAAAAAAAAAATAGGCCACAGAATTTGGATAAGATTGTACTGAATCTGTAGATTGCTTGGAGTAGTATTTCTATGTCAACTGTATTACATTTTCCAACCCATGGACGCAGGATGTTTTCCCATTTATTTAGTTCTTCAATCTTTTTATGCAATGTTATGTAGTTTTCAGTGTACATGTATTTCACCTTCTTAAATTTATTGCTAGGTATGTTATTCTTATGGGTGCTATTATAAATGAAATGTATTAATTTTCTTTAAGATTTTCATTGCTAACAAACCTGGTTTTTATCTGTTTATCTTGTATGCTGCAAGTTTGCTGAATTAGTTTATTAACTCCAGTAATTGCATGTCTGTGTGTGTGTGTGTGGCAGAGGGTGGGGGGTGTTAGTATTTGGTATTTTCTCTATATAGGGTCATGTCATCTTCAAATTGAGATATTTTTTTTTCTTTCCAAAACTTTTTTGCTCATCTTCATTTTTGAAAGATATTTTGACTGGGTATAGAATTCTAGGTTGACAGTGTTTTCTTTTTTCAGTACTTTAAAGCTATTGCAAACTTTTTGTTTGTAACAGTTCTGATGAGAAATTGGATGCCATCCTTACAGTTAGTCCTCTGTGTGTTAACATGTCTTTTCACCTTTTATTCCTCTGAGGAGTTTCTCTTCATCACTGGTTTTGATCAATTTGAGAATGGTGATCCTTGGTGTAGTTTTCTTCATGTTTCTTATCTTCAGGATACATTATGTTTCTGGGATATTTGGAGTTTATGGTTTTCATGAAGCTTAGAAAGCTTTCATCCAGTATGGTTTAAATATTTTTCTATCGCTCTTACCCACTCCATTCCCTTCAGGGATCCCATTTACCCCTACAGTAGAGTATTTAAAGATTTCCCACTGATGGGCTTTTTAGTTTTTAAATTCATTTTTTCTCTGTGTGTTTCATTTGTGTTAGTTTCTACTGCTATTTCTTCTAGTTCGTTAATTTTTTCTACTGCAATGTTTAATTCAGTGCATTTTGAAAATTTCAGACTGTAAATTATAGTTTTCTCTTATGGAATTTGATATTTAAAAATATCTCTGATATCTTCACTTAAATAAAATTGTAACTGCTCTAATGTCCTTGTCTTCTATTTTTAAAATGTGTGTCATTTTCAACCGAATTATTACATTCTTCATTATGTTTCATGTTTTCCTTCCTTTTTTGCCTGTTTGATTCTGGGATTTGATGCCAGACATTTGATGTTGATGCCCAAATGTGTCCAGTGACACAGCTCGGCCTTAGTTTTTTAAAAAAATTTTTTTATTATACTTTAAGTTCTAGGGTACATGTACACAACGTGCAGGTTTGTTACATATGTACACATGTGCCATGTTGGTGTGCTGCACCCATTAGCTCGTCGTTTACATTAGGCATATCTCCTAATGCTATCCCTCCTCCCTCCCTCCTCCCCACAATAGGACCCAGTGTGTGATGTTCCCCTTCCTGTGTCCAAGTGATCTCATTGTTCAATTCCCACCTATGAGTGAGAACATGCGGTATTTGGTTTTCTGTTCTTGCGATAGTTTGCTGAGAATGATGGTTTCCAGCTGCATCCATGTCCCTACAAAGGACACGAACTCATCCTTTTTTATGGCTGCATAGTATTCCATGGTGTATATGTGCCACATTTTCTTAATCCAGTCTGTCACTGATGGACATTTGGGTTGATTCCAAGTCTTTGCTATTGTGAATAGTGCCGCAATAAACATACGTGTGCATGTGTCTTTATAGCAGCATGATTTATAATCCTTTGGGTATATACCCAGTAATGGGATGGCTGGGTCATATGGTACATCTAGTTCTAGATCCTTGAGGAATTGCCATACTGTTTTCCATAATGGTTGAACTAGTTTACAATCCCACCAACAGTGTAAAAGTGTTCCTATTTCTCCACATCCTCTCCAGCACCTGTTGTTTCCTGACTTTTTAATGATTGCCATTCTAACTGGTGTGAGATGGTATCTCATTGTGGTTTTGATTTGCATTTCTCTGATGGCCAGTGATGATGAGCATTTTTTCATGTGTCTGTTGGCTGTATGAATGTCTTCTTTTGAGAAATGTCTGTTCATATCCTTTGCCCACTTTTTGATGGGGTTGTTGTTTTTTCTTGTAAATTTGATTGAGTTCTTTATAGGTTCTGGATATTAGCCCTTTGTCAGATGAGTAGATTGCAAAAATTTTCTCCCTCGGCCTCAGTTTTTATACATACCCAAGCTTGTTCAGCAGGAGTGGTAGAGACACTATGACAAAGGAAGTGTCCTCTGGAAGTTTGTGGTGAAGAGAATGAATGAAGTAACTGGCAGAAATTGGAGGTCCTGGTAGAACAAAATAGAATCCCAGAATGAGAACACACACCATGCATGTCGCTGAAAGCAAGACAATGTTTCCTAAAATCTCAAGAAAAATCACTTTTGGTAAGTATCTTATATCAAGTGAGGCGTCCATGTACCAAGGCAGTGGGAAAAGTTTATTAAGGATGCAAAAGTCAGTGAGAACTGATTCTCTCATGAGGACATGGTTAAGGATGAATGCTACTCAGTAAGTGATGCCTAGGACATGCACTTTTGAATAGCTCGTGAGCAGCAATGTATTTAATTGTGGATCTAAACCAAAAACCAAGGTGGGGACAAGTTGGGAGACAGAGGCTGTCACTGGCATATGTTTGGGTTGAAATAACACTATCAGAAATGGCAGGTAAAGAGGCCAGAGAAGAGGAAAATAATGTCTTTGATTGTTAGTGTTAAAAATGAAGTTGAAAGATATAATTTAAAATGTGTAAACCAAATATTAGAAATGTGTTAGGTTAAAAGGGGACGAGTGATGTCAAAAACTTTTTAGTGCAATGTTAAATAGGATCTATACAATGATTCCTAAATAACAAACAAAAGGCACACACATGTACACACACACAAACACACAAAGAAAACAAATAACATCGACAAAGAAATACAGTAAATACAATCTACTACACATGATAAATAAGACTAAAATATGGAACAGTTTAGAATATAAACAGGTAAATAAGGTTTTTATTAATCTATATTCTTATCCACAAAAACCAATAATAAAATAAAAGCTTAAAACATTGTATGTAAAAAAATCTACTAGTCCAGGGTGATAGGCAAAACAATTTAATTAAAGAGATTTAAAACTTAAAACATTTTAACTTTAATAGACTAAAATTAATTTTGGATGAAAGTTAAACTTTGGGCAGGGAATGCTCTTTTCTATGACAGAATGCCAGCAAAGACAAGCATATAGTAAAATTTTGAGAAAGACAATTTCCAATGTAAAAACATAAATATAATAACTGACACAGGCAGGGGTGATTAATTGATGATAAAATACTTAGAGGAAGATTGTTAGAATACAGGATATTTATACTATTTCAAACCACTTTCTAAATTAATTATAAACAAGATGCCTTTATAAGGGACAGAGCTCCTAGATGCCTCCTTTACCAAGTGACTATCCTAGTATCACCACAATGGGGATGTACACACTGGGCCTTCTCTGCCTGTAGATGGACTGAGGTAGGAAGCTCACAGCATGGACTCTGCAGTGTTCCTGGCAAAATGTTTATGCTGAATTTAATCATGAGGACATTTTTAGGTAACTTCAGAATGTAGACCATCGAGCCAGACAGCTGACCTGTCCTCTACAAACAAGTCCATGTCACCACCATCAATGACAACAATAAAAAGATAAAGAGATGTTTTAGGTTCAAAATGACTAAAAAAGCATAAGATACCTAGTCTTTTACTCTTTTGAACCCAAAATGTCTCTTCTCCTTTTTGTTGTGTTCTTGGTGGTGACATGGACTGTTTGAAGGAGACAGCTCAGTTGTCCTGTTCAATGTTCTACATTCTGCAGTTGTCTGAGGATTACCTCCTATGAAACTCAGGCTAAGCGTTTTCAGCAAGAACATGGCATTGTTCATACTCTGCCCTGGCAGAGTCCTGGCTGACATGCAGTCTCCTACCAGCAGCTCTTGACTCCTGTTCTCTACACAATGGGAATTGAGAGGAGAAGCGTTAAGGCCTGTCAATGTTGTTTGTCCATCTGGGCATTGGTCTTCCTAGGTATTGATCACAATTGGAGGGGGATGGACTGTGGCTTCTCAAATCAAAGGATTGTAGTGGGTTGAAATCATCAAGAGTATTCTGTGTCTAAAATTCAGTCCTCAGTGAAGGATCCCTGCAGGGTTGTGTTTGGACTTGAACTTGCTTTGCTGTTTTAGTTGTTTTCATCAAGTGGAAAAGCTACTTTTGTGACATCCTTTCATCCTTTGCATCCTTCCAGCAGTATTTGGTATCTGTAGGGGAGAGAGAGAAAAAATCAAATGAACATTTGTGTCAGGTCCTCCTGATGGTTGTCTGGAGGGATTGCTAAGTAGTGATATCTCAGGGGCAAACTGATCTCCTGCTGGGAGGATTAGCTGAAAGGTGAGCCATGGGCTGGCTGAAGGGATCCACAAGTGAGAGGAAAAAGCTCATTAACTTCCCTGAACTCCTTGGGGTGCAGGATATAGGGACCGCGCCTATGCCCAACCAGCAGCGGGGAACATCGGCCCCTTTCCTTCTGATCCCCTCTGTCTGGAGCAGAGTGATGGCTTTTCCTCCCAGTGAGGATGTGCTCAGCATCCATCATGCCTGCCAAGAAGCAGAGAGGAGCAGAAGAGGGACCTTTTGCAGAGAAACCCACCCCATTACAACTCCATGTCCTAGTCTTCTAGGGAGGAACAGGAGGGCCATGGGAAGAACCATGGATATGAGAAGCAGCAGGAACCTCAGACAACATCCACGTCCAGGTCCATCTTTTACAACAGAGGATCAGTGATGCCACAGGGGTAAGACTGAACTAAGGGCACATGACTTGCTATTGACAACCCAGGAATTAGAATCTATCCACTAAGGCTGTTTCAATAAAGATTGGAGAAAGCGAGAGGAAAGGCTCCAATCTGGAGGTCTCAACAGTCATGAGAGGCGGTTGGGTCACCTTGACTAGGACAGGAATAAGGTTCTAGAAATAAATATGATATTGCTGCTGCCTGCTGCCTTCTTTGCTGGTTAAAAAAAAAAAAAAAAAGATAATTATAAGTATTGTCCAAAGGGGATCAGGAAAGAAAGGGAATTTTTAAAAGAGACTCAAAATGGTGTTAGCAAAGAGAAAGCGGGGACTGTAACCACGGCCCAACCATATTTTTCCTAAGTCCCTGAAATTGATTTCACATCTGTGTTCCACCTTAAGGCATTTCTAGAAAGTATTCTCAATTCTAGAGCAAGAAACTCTGAAGTACAAAGTGAATGGATTATGTTTTTGTTTTACTACGATTTCTCTCCCCTCCCACTTACTGTTTCCCCTAGTACATTTTGGGAAGGTTTCCTTTTAATATTTATGCTAGTGTTGGAAGAGAGGCAATGAAGAAGTATTCCAATCTCCTGCAGATTTTCAGTCTTACTTTGTTATTGTATTCTCTTCAGGAAAAGTGAAACCAGTGAGTTCTCTTTGGGGATTTCATGGAAGGTTAATAATTGACCAAAAGTAAAATTTTCACATTGCAGTGGTGAGTCCACTAGTGGGCTATAAAATGGGTGTGGGGAAATGTAAAGTGGAAATTTTCTTTTAAAATGCAAAAGAAAATACTAAATTCCACTATATGTAATGCAGGAGGTATTATTTCTGTACATTAGGTGTTAATATAATGACTGTTTCTTACTTGTATTCAAAATTGAGCAAGTGTGCTTCAAGCAGATGCTAAAAGTCTAATCTATTAATTTTCTTGTATTTTTTTCTATACTTTACAAACAGCACTACTGAGAGCAGAATACAGATCCCATGAAAGGCTAATAGATACGTGTGGATAGCCACACGTATGTGACACTTCCATGCCACTAACCTGAGGTCACAGTAGACCAGGGATCCTTCTCATCTTTAGCCACATATTAGAGTCACATGGGAGCATTTTAAAACTACAGATGCTCAAACCACACCCCAGGTCATATAAGTGAGAATCTCGAGGTGTGAGTTCAAGGCATTCATCTTAATTGAAATCTCACCAGGTGCTTATTACATGGCAGCAGGATTTAGAGATACTAAATGGACCAGCCCAATTTCCCATGATTTTCTTTCCTTTCCCCATTTATCTCATGATTGGTTTTGTTCCCAGTGGTTCCATGGATTGTAGCCTTCTTTCTGACAATTTCAGTTAAATCTCTCTCTTATCAATTGGGCTGGACCAAAGCAAACATTGTCCTGTAGACAGATTCTTGTCTATCATCTTGTGTATGCATAAAGCTGGTCCTGGAGTCACTTTTCTCAAAGTTAATTCGTAAAATGCTTTCTCATATACACTGGCCTCAAGATGCATCTGACTTGCATTTTAGACCCTTCACTGGACTTGTAGAAGTGGAAATGAGAATAAAAAGGAGAGAGGTTAGAATGATGAACTTCATGATGTATGCAGTTTTGAAGTCCTGCCCTCTGCATGTACTTTAGAACTGATGTCCCTTTAGAATGTCATAAACGTTCTCCAGTTAACGTCAGCTCAAGTGAGTCCATGAGGTGAGAACACTGAGACCCTGGCAACTCCATCCACGTTGCCACTAGGCTGCACATCTGGGGCTGAAGACAAACCTGACTCCAGGCCAGTGGGGAACTCCCACCTGTGACCCCGGTTCTGATTTAGTTTCCTAAGTGGGGCTCTTTGTGCTTAGTTTTAACACTTCCCGCTGACAGGAACAAGTGATGATCAAGTGTTGACTTAGTTGGGTTGCTCAAAAGAAGACTCAACAGGAAAATCGATGTGTAAATGATGTACTAAAGCAATGATTTCTGCTGAAAGAGGCAATGGAGTTTGGGATGCAGGGAGGAAAGGTAAATTTCCCAAGAGAATGTGTGATTCCGGGCAAACAACCCTGTGTTCAGCAGCTTAAACTATGCACTTGGATGAGGACAAGGAGGCCTGGCTCTCCCGTGGCCATGAGAGGGACTCTCAAGACACTAGAAGAAGGAATAGAGCAGAGTTCAGAGAGCAAAGAGAACATGAGGAGAGAAAGGGCCTGTCAGGGTGGGAGCCCATGGGACACAGAGGTAAGACCAGACATAGGTTCAAGCAGCTGTTGGAGAGAACAAATTGAAATGAAAAAGCAGTGGGAGAATGAGCTGTCACTATAGACAGAGAAATAAGAAGTGAGTGCAGCTATCAGCCATAGATGTGATTACCTCTGCACCCTAAGCTTGCAGGCCAGGGAATCTGCATGCCAGTCTCCGCTTGCTGAGCGGGAGTTTTCTTTTGATGATCTTTGGTTTCAGGACACTGGAGGCATGAATCTGGCCAATGACTTCACGCCCTTTTGTGTTGTCTGCTGAGCCTTCAAGTGCATCATCTTCCATCTGGGGAGGGTTCTTCATCCGCAGGGAGGGCTCTACAACCAGCTCTGAAAATAAAACCACAGCCAATAGGATCCACTGGCACCCATGATCTTACTGTGACTTTCTCTTCCACCCGGAGGACATCAAATCAGGAAAGTGGCCTTGGAGAAGAAAGTCCAAAGGGTGAGGGGAAGCCAATAGAGTCACTTTAATATTTTCTTTTTTCTTGATCTTTCCTACATTACTGAGCAATGGTAAGATTGCCAGGAGCCAAAGGCACTGCCAATTCACAAAAATATTCAAGAAACATAGGATTAAGAAACACAAATAGCTTCCAGGTAGATAAGGCAAAGGCAAGGAAATAACACTGTATGTAGGGTATGCTTTGGGGAGAGCAGAGATTACAAAAATCAAGTTAAATCAGAGCTGGGTTCAAACAGGAGATGGGAATGGAAGGGTCTGGCAGGGTGGCAGCCCATGTGGCACAGAGGTGAGACCAGACAGAGGTGACAGCAGCTGATGAGAGGAAAGAACCAGGAAGACTAAACCTAGATAATTTACAAAAGATGTATCATTATATGATTTACTACATATATATATGTACCGTAGATAGCATACACACCAGATATGCATAGTCACACATAATAGGACAAATGATATAAATCTGTACATGTTAATTTAAAGAAATGCATGTATCTGTACATGTTGGTTTAAAGAATAAATGTTATATAGGGATTTTGGAGAGATTGAATGTAACAGTGTCATCACTATTCTAGTCCATTCAAATTGGAAAAAAAATTAGAGACATGAGAAGAATGAGAAAGAAAAGGTGTGAGAGAAACAGATGACCTGGTAGACAGCAGGGAGAAATCACCAGGTGAAGCAAAATATTAATGAAACAGAAGGCATTCACTCTTTCTTCTTACCTGGGGCCTGGTTCAGGCTCTGGACTCCAGGGAAAGTGTGCAAGAGGGAGTGTGTCTGAGCCAGTGGGGTGAGTCTTGGCTGGGGGCATGAGAATCCATAGATAAGCAAAGGAGAGTCCAGTGGGAAGAAATCAGTTTAAGTCATCCCAGCACGTGTCAGGGACTGCATATCCCCCAACACTCCCTGAGCGCCTTCCATGTGCCCTCTCCATGGGTCCAGATGGTGCTCGTTATCTCACGCAACCCTCCCTCCTCCTGAGGACGGGGGTCCCCTCATTCCTCAGCTGAGGGCATCGCCTGACAGATGAGCACCAGGCAGCCCCAGGGGCTCCAGGAGGAGATACTGAGTGGGACGGAGAGTGAGAATGAACACGACCCAGGTTTTAAGGAAATCTGAGCGGAAGTGGATCCCTGGGAGACGGAAACTGAGGACATGGCCGTGGACATGAGTGGAGAATTTGAACTAAATGGAATTTCATAAAAGACACTGATGTGAACACTTTCCATGTGAAAGTTGCCCTTTTATTTCAAAAAAAGCAGAAGAAAAAGCAGAAGAAGCTGGACATGTCAGGAGACTGAGTGTGGGCCCAGGATTTACACTGTTACTCCATGTGCCTCATAGGTTGTTACTGAAAGTGCTGATAGGGGAACATTGGCTTCATGAGGGATGGGGAAGGAGAGGAAGAAAACTGGCAGAGGAGTCTGTGTGAGAAAGGAAAGGAAGAGGGGCCCTAGAAAGCAGAGATCTTCATAACTGCTCTACCTCACAGGAGACATCATCCGTGAAGTCACTTTCTAAGTGTAAATTGAGCAGAAAGATCTTAAAAGGATTAGATAACACCCATTCATAAGTTTATTGGGCAATTCTTATGGAATCAAGCCCTTTGGAAATTTTCATAATTAATATTCCCAATAATGATTACAGGTAGATATTATTTTTCAGATGAGGGAACAGAGATGTAAATAGCAAAAAGACAAAAACCTTGGCCAAAGTCAACAAGCAGAAAGTGGCAAACCCAGGACCTGAGAGCAGATTTGGTCCTAAGCTCCAGGCCTTTGCTCATCTCACTGGGTTGTAGCATTGTGAATTTCAGCTTGACCCTGAGGAAGCATGGGAGGCCCCATTCTCTCCTCTACCCACAGCACTGTGACCACCAACACCTGGATTAGAGCTTCATGACTCCGTTTCCTTCCCTACCTTGGAAGTTCCATTGGTTCCCAGAATCAGTGTTGGCTGCGAAGCTGCAGATGGTGGAGGAAGGGCCCCGCATGGCCAAGCCATTCCCTTGATCCAGCTGTAGTCGCAGACAACTGGGCACCAGGGTGCTTGGTTCCAGCTGTGCATGTGAAATGTGCACCTCTGACAGGGGGTGGCTCAAGTCTCCACTCCAAGTCCCTTGGGGACAGGCCGTCTTGGTGGGAGCTGAAAGGAGAAGGGGCTTCAGTAGGAATAATCTGAATTTTCCCTTTGTTAAGCACGCCTAGAACACCCATCCCCAATGTCCCTGCTGTCAGTAAAGCCACCCAGTGACCCACGCCACACAGACAGACATCATGTAAATGCAGGTGACGTGACATTTCCTGTCTGTGCCTGGGGACGCTGACATGGCAGGGGCCCAGGCTGGGGTGTCCCTGAAATGAAAAACCTTTGCTTCAGCCCAGAGGGCTTTGGATTGTCTAACAAGACCATCACAATTATTCTCTTATTATTCAATTCTTTCTTGTGACAAGAGGGAAGGTTCTAGAGAGGCCTCAGAGCACAGGAGAGGAGGAGCTGTTTTTCTTCACACACAGGGATGTAAGAACAGGCCAAGAATTAGAACTGTGAGGCTTTGAGAAAGAACCACGCAAAAGGGGGCTGGGATGCCACAGACCAAACACTAAGTGAGGCAAACTTTTATGGGTTCTGGGACATTTTGAATTTCCCATTGCCTATAATGGTTTGACCCTCTACCCACACATATCCATCCTATTGCCATATAGTAGGTGTCAGCAGACAGAGGCAATGCAGGAGAGGGACCAGTCCCTTCCTGGAAATTCAGGGGCCACAAGAGCCACAGATCAGCATGTGCGGTTCCTTAGGAAGGTCACAGAGGACACGATCCTCACATTACCCACTCCTCCAGTGGGGTTCGGGTGGCACCCCTTAAACAAATTGTTTCCATTTCCCCAGGGAGAGGAATAGCATTCTGAGTGGACTAAGAAAAGACTTCCAATGACCTTACGCCAGTCCAGGTTGGGCTCAGGAGGGGGACTGGGCCCGCAGGGCCGGATCCACGTTGCTGGGGGCTCCTCTCTCTCCTCCCCTCTCCACATCTTCATTCTCTGCAAGGTTTTCTAAGTTTTCTTAAAAACGCCTCAGTGTCCTCAGCTCTAATATGCAAATGCCACTGCCCACTTGGGAGTGTCCTTTGAGACCTGAATGGGTTATAGCAGGACAGAGCTTGCTTGCAAGGGTCAGGGCATACAGCAGGTGCAAGGTCAGTGTGTATTTTAATTGTTTCGTGAATCACTGTGATTCTAGAAAAGCATTTGCTGTTTTGAAACTCAGGGAGAAATGCAAAATAGGAACGGGGATGGTCCCAGTATGAAAGGTACTTACTGACCAAAATAGAATAGAGGCCAACATCTTTGTTGCTAGTTTCTTTTTGTGTGTGTGCCTGTGTTTGTGTGTGTGTGTGAGTGTGTGACACAGGGTTTCACTTTGTTGCTCAAGCTGCAGTGCAGTGGTGCTATCGTAGCTCCGTGCAGCCTCAACTAACCAGGCTCAGGTGATCCTTCCACCTCAGCCTCCCGAGAAGCTGGGACTACAGGTGTGTACCACCATGCCCTGCTAATTTTTTTTGTAGAGACAGGGTTTCACCACGTTACCCATGCTGGTCTCAAACTCCTGTGCTCAGGTGATCCACCTCCTTGGCCTCTCGAAGTGCTGGAATTACAGGTGTGAATCACCACACCTGGCATTTTTGCTAATTTTATTACAACATAATCCAATATACTGGGGGACATCACAGAGTTACTTGCTCTTACTAGAAGATAATGTAATGGGTAAAATCCCCAGCAATCCACATCAAATTCCCAGAATTGAAGTTAAAAAAAAAGAGAATGAGCAAGAAGAAATGAAAACTGGATTTTGTTTTTACACATCCTGTGGAGCTGCTATCTCATGGGGCACTTGCTCAGAGGAAGGGTTTTCTGGACGTCATGGGGACAGGAACAACTCTGCTTTGCTCATCGGTTACGCCAGAACCTCATGAGGGACACTAGTTGTTGATGATTTTCATGAGAATGTAGCACTGAGACCAAAACTTGATTGAAGCTAAAAACCCACATGTGGAGAAAACCACTGGAGCTCTGCAGAGGATGCAAGCCTGGCCACACATAAAGGAAGGGACGCTGGACTGTGTCAGTGGAGGGAAGACCCCTCAGAGGAAGTAGAGCCGCAGTCCCCAGCCTTTTTTAGCACCAGGGTCTGGTTTCATGGAAGACAGTTTTTCAGGGACCAGGTTAGGGGAGATGGTTTTGGGATGATTCAGGCACATTACATTTACTGTGCACTTTATTTCTACAAATATTACATTGTAATATATAATGAAATAATTATACAACTCACCATAATGTAGAATCAGTGGGAGCCTTAAGCTCATTTTCCTGCAACTAGATGGTCTCATCTGGGGGTGACAGTCACTGGGAGACAGTGACAGATCATCAGGCATTAGATTCTCATAAGGAAAGCACAATCCAGATTCCTGGCATGTGCAATTCACAATAGGGTTCGAGCTCCTGTGAGAATCTAATGCCACTGCTGATCTGACAGGAGGTGGCATCCAGGCTGAAAAGCTCTCTCACTGCTCACCTCCTGCTCTGCGGCCCAGTTCCTAACAGGTCATGGACCCGTAATGGCCCATGGCCCCAGGGCTGGGGATTCCTGAAGAAGAGAATCTAGCTTGGGACACAGGAATCATGAAACAGGCCTCTAAATAATTGGTAAAAACTCCGAGCATATCTGGATGGCCAGAGAAAAGGGCATGTAGTTAGCAACATAATTTCAGGAAAGAGAGTTTCCCTATCTTAAAGAAGGAGGTCTGTTATATAAATTTCTTTAGCTAAGCTACTGTGGCCAAAGCTTTGCAATAAGCCCTCACCACACCCCTCTCTGGCCTATTTTGATACCCACAGCCTGCTCTTGTGAGAAGGAGCCAGGTGACAGAGGAGGCACTTGGGACAGGAGAAGTGGAAGTTCTACCCAGTGGATGTCTGTGCTTAAAACTGGACCCAAGAGCCAAATTCAAAACAGGCTCAGTGTATAGGGCCTGCCTGCAGAGGTGATCTCTCTCAGCTGCACAAGTTGCAGAAACAAAACATATAGAGGCTGCCTGGGAGGACAGTGGAGTGACCTCCAGGCTGGAGTACTCACAGGCTATATCCAGAGCAGAGCAGACAAGGTGATCCTCCAATGAGGACAAGGTGCTGCTATAAGGGTGATGGCAGTCAGACAGGTCACGGTGAACTAAAGGACTCAAGTAAACTTCATCCATGGAGTCCTCTGGGATTTCCTGCTCCTTCACCTCTGGAAGCTCCTGGCTGAGCCTGGGGTAAAGAAGACAGAAGATAAACGCCAGACAGAACCAACACCACTACGCCCAGCTGGTTCTATAGGGAGGCCCTCAGGAAGGCCCAGAGGAAGCAAAGTACAGTCCCCTCAGGGAGATACAACCATCCTTCCCTGTCTCGAGCAGGAGACAGAGCGTGAGAGGCTTTCAGTGCACTGGGCAGGAAATGAGCTGGGGAGGAAGGAAATGGAGTGATCCCTGTGGGAAACTGTTGCATACATTTTCTTGAAATTAGCATCATTGGCCAAATGAATACAGGCTCTTGAGTCTTCACAGAGTTCCTGTATCCTCAGCATCTCTTGTTCTCAACATTGTAGCATGACATGCGTTATTTTCATTAACTTTCCTGCTGTCAAATACTTGTAAACATGGTACTGTCAAATACTTGTAAACATGGTAATGCCAAGGAGGCAGACATCAGGTGTGCAACTCCACTTTAATCAAAAAGGACAGAAAAGGGGACTGCAGAAAATGTCTGTGACTGATCAGTTCAACAGAGTCAACTGAATGCAGATTAATAGAATTGAAAGGAATTATTAAGGAAGAAATACAGATACAGGTGTACAATGAAAAGAGTCAACCTTATGAATATGGCTATTTCATGGTTGGCTGAACAGACGGAACAGGTATATTCTACACACTCTGATTTTCCCTGCATCTGAGACTCCAGATATCAACACTGAATTAACTGTCCATGATTCCTCAGAGTTACCTGGGGCACGGTGGGTCTTGATCTTCTACCTCCTCTTGATCCTTTTCAATTTCTGCAAGTAAATTCAGACAGAGACAGACACATTAAGCAGGTTCTCCTACACACACAAACAATCCACTGTGCAGTCCTAACATAGGAACATCAGTTTCCTCAGTGGGAGAACAAGACAATGTGAAATATTCCAGGAGGCCTGAGGTCCTATCATGAGAGAGATGCCTTGGTTTTCTTCCCTGAGCCTAGGAATGAAATCTCCCTGTTCTGGTAGATCATTATCCCAACATCAACCATCCTGATTTTGTGCAAATAGTTATGCAATTTTTTCACACCAATTCAAGGCAAATACCTCAATTGCTTTCTAAAAGGAAAACTGCAATATTCAGCCTTCAGTCATCAAACACCCACATTGTTCACGGTGGCAAGGAGTTTAGACACTGAAATTAGAATGAAGGAGAGAATATACAGACCCTCAAATCAAAATGAATTTTTGGCACTACAAAGAGACATTGGCATTTCGTGATATCTAGGAGTGACAAGGCCCAGTCTTGTTTCTAGACACATAACAAAAGCAAATGTACTGCTCACCTAAAACAGGCCAACATCAAGGACACAGAGAATGAGGCTAGGTTCTTTAAAACCTAGGTAATATGTTTAATGAAAAGTAGACAAAGATGCCACTGGCCTTGGGCTGGCATAGAATCTCAAAGGACATGGCTGGAGAAAGAAACTTGTAAGGAACACAATAGCTGGCAAGATGAATCTTATTCAGATTAAGAGGCCTGACAGATACCTGTTGGGCACGTGCTGCGTAGGTTGGTGTGAATTTGTCAATGTCGTGACAGTGGCCCAGGGTGACACAGGCCCGGTCTGAGATGAGGAAGAGAGCAAAGCTCACTGACCCACCCCATGTCTGTGCTTCAAACTTGATTTTTGATTCTGATGCAAATCATCCTGTCTGTGAGTCCTGCCCACCCTAATGACACGTCTCAGTCCAGCCAGGGGTGCAAGGATTACGGAGTCTACCTGGGACACCAATTGGAGATTTATCGTGTTCACAATGGAGTACTCACTGTCTACAAGAGCCAAGCTGACTTGCTTGTCTTCAAAACAGTACGAAGTGCTCCCATAAGGGCGGTAGGAGTGAGGTAGGTCAGGAAGGATGGAAGGAGTCAAGCAACATCCATCCAGTGACTCCTGGGGGACTTCACGCTTGTCCCCCCTCAGCGGTCCCCTGCTGAGCCTGTAAGGTAGGAAGGAGTAAGGATTAATCCAAGGAGTTTCAGAGCCCCTGCTGGATGCACATGAGGCAGGAGGGAGTGATGGCAGAAACAAATGGGGCAGCCCATTAAAGAGTTCAATATTCTCCTCTTCTTGGTGGGTCACAGTGTGGTTGCCCTGGGGTAGGTTGCAATACAGAGAGAGGGAAAGAGAGATGAGAGAGAGAGAGAAGCACCAGGAGCTCAGCGAAGTGGCCAGATCACGACTTTCGGAGGAAGGAGACTGAGTCTCTCTCTGCTATGCGTGCAAGGTGTGAACTTACTGAATATCCTGTTCCATAATGGAGGCTTCATTCCTTCTTTTAAATGGTGTTAATTTTATGTGTAGACAACCAAGTAAACATTAGCTTTTGAGGCAAAACTAATATTCTCCAGAATCTCAGCGCATCAAGGTCCTATTCCTCATTCACTATGTGCTGGCGGTATAACAGTAATTTTTTGCTACCTAAATTTCCTTGCCCGTTGAAATGCCTAGCACTTGATGTTAATGCAAGAACCAGCAGAATCAGATATGAATCTCAGGCTTGGTTGAAAAGACATAAGAAAGAGATTAGCTGCTTTATGGAAATCTCTGGCGGCCAGCTGATTAGTATTGTTCACAGGGAAACAACTGGGTTTTATGTACTGACCTGAGAAGTTAATAGCGAAAGGCCAACGCGGTGCAAGTAACACAATGCAAATGTAAACATGCGTTAGACAAGGATCATTTCTGGTTGCTGAAGGGTGAATTAGCGCTATATTCAGCGACTTTCAAGTTTTTCTGCGGGATATGAGTTCCACAGGTATCACCCATGAATTGAGTAGCCCCTGATATTTTTTTTAGTTACCTGGGATCAACGCGTTTCTTTTCCTTTCACCTCTTCAAGATTATTTTGCTGTTTCTGCCAAGTAATATTAAGGAAGACAGGTCAACATGAACTGGATTCCATCATACATGCTACAAACCTTGTGTCATAACCTACCTAGCGGCATAAATTATACTTGGTTGATTGATAACAGCGCTATTGCTGAGATAAACCTTTCCAGGAGGGGCCTCAGGGTGCCAGCCCTTGTGAGAAGTCACTTAGGTTTGCTTTCCTGAGCATTGCGAGCAAATCCCCCCTGATATAGCACAGGTCATCATCACAGCTCCCTTTCAGTCCTGGGAGTTCACAGCAAACATGCTAACCATATCCTATCTTACTAACAGATCCTTGGGCGATACTACTAAATGGCTTGCCTAGCAGGTTCCTGCAGTATTCAGCAGTGGTTTCTTCAGATAGCTGGTTGTCCGGTGTTGTGTAGAATGCTCCCATTTTATAGGGACTAGATTAAATCAAAGGCATCTCTAATGCAACATGGATACATTGGCCTTTCATGTGGCAGGGAGTTCCAGGGCCCTGCCTCCTTTCAGAACAGTACAAAATCTAGGGTAGTGGGTGTTATGTTCTTGGTACTCAGAGACTTCTTAGCTAAGACAAGCTGCTAAAAGGGGAGGGGAGTCTAGCCTGACGAGAAGTGAACGAGGTAATGACAAGCTCCAAGAATATAGGTAAAGGCTGCCAGCGGCCTTGGGACAGGGCAAGAGAAGCTCAGGTTGTTTTGGGAGGGGAAAATTAGAAGATTTCATGTGAGATGACAGATGAAATCTAACACCAGGAGGACTGCTGGGATACATCCTGCCACCAGGCTGCAGAGGTGGGTTATGAATTTGTCAGGTCACCTTACGGTACAGTGATTTGCCAATGGGGCAAAGGATGAAGGACAATGTGTTGTTTTGGAGGAGGATGGAGCACAACTTGACCCTAGGCATGCCTCCTCAACCAATCCTAGAGCCCGTTCGTAACCTGTATATAAGCATTAGTGTCTTCCTGAAGGTATGACATCTCTCATATGGACAGATTGTGGTGGTGGAAAGAATAGGGAGCCTACCTAGGAAGCCAAGTGGAGTTTCATCCCATTTGGAATTGGAGTAATCCCTGGCAACACCCTGAGCGGAGCCAACTTTCTCTTCATCCAGTGCCAAGAAAGTGACTTCATGATGTGGGTAAGAGTTGGATATATCATGGTGTCTAGAATGAGAAAAAACACATTCCTCTAGTAAGTCCTGCAAGACTCCCTTCTCGTCAGACTCCTGCACCCTCCTGATGAGCCGGGTAGGATAGGAACAACAGCAGATTAGATCAAGACAGACTCAACACCAGAGCGTCTCAGGTGATTTGATAGGACACAAAGGGAGTGGTCAGAGAAAGCAAAGGGGGAGTCTCCTCCAAGAGAGAAAACCCATCCTTCTAAATGTGGGGTGGATATGACTGCCCTGGGGACAGAGCAAACGCGAGCAGCAGGTGCTCAGTGCACTTGCCACAAATGAGTTGTTGCAGGAGACCCAGACTCTCCCTGTAAACTAGCAGCATAACCTGCAGCAGAGAGAACTAACACAGGCCTTCACTTCCTTCACACAAATGGCATTGACATTTACATGCATCATCCAAGTGAACAGAGCTCTTGAGGCATTCCAGACACACACATGCTGTGTTTTCAGTTCCCCCTTTTTCAAATTTTGACATCATATGAAATTTTTAATTTTCTCTCTTGCAACTAAGTAGTTGCCAACATGCTGACACAAAGCAGAGAGAAAGCAGATATGCATCTCACTCTGGATTAACCACATGGGAGACCACAGGTGAGATCAGGAAATCCCTGAGTTTAGTCAGTTCACCTGGTTCAACTGATTGTCGGTTCCCATGCTTGAGAGGGATTAAGAAATGAAAGCTATTCAAGTACCACAATAAAGAAGACAACATTGTTAAAGGAGTAATTTGCAGTTGGATGAATGGATGAGACAATTCTATTCGTCACTTCCTATTTTCCCTGGATCCGTGGTGTCCAGGTGTCATTACTGAACTAACAGTCCACAAATCCAGTTACCTGGGGAGCACTGGCGCTTTCCCCTCCTCTTCCTCATGATCATTTTGATTTTCTGTAAACAAATTCAGAAGAGCAGGTCACAGTAAGGAAATCACACTTCACACAAGCCAAAATCAGCGCCCAGTCATGGTGCAAGACATAAATATCTTCAGTGTAAGAATGTGACATTTTGACAGGAAGGTTCTAAGGTACCGTAAATTAAGTCTTGTCAGAAGTAGATGAGCCTTCTTTCCAGACCCATGGAACAAAATCTCCCTTGTCTGGTAGATCATAATCACCTCTCCTCTGATCTAAGTCTGCACCAACAGTTAAACAAAACTTTTCTCACAAGAATTCAAGAATTGCCCTAACTACTTTCCAGAAGTGTTGTTGCTATACCGATTTATCTCATCAAATATCATGGTCAATGAATGGTTAGAGAAATTTATATAGGAGACTGAACTGATGGATAAATTCTAACAACCCTTGCATAAAAAAGGATCTGCGGTGCTACACAGAAACATTGGCCACTCATGGGGTGAAGAACTCAGGGCCCAGCCTTGTTTAGGGAAACTTCTAAGCAAGATAAAGGTAGAAGTGTTTATGTCCTGCTTTCAAGGTGACTGCTTAGCTGGGACAAGCTGACCTAAAGGAGACCAAGTCTGGGGCTGAGAACAACGAATCCAGAGAAACAACGTCTCCAAATACACAGGCAAGACTGTCAGTGGCATGTGACAGGCATAGAAACTCCATGGACATTGTTCAGGGACACAAATCATTATTGCATGTGACAAGAGACATAGGAACCGAGCCAGAAGGCCTGACAGCTACCTCCTGTACACAGATGGCTATGACTTTGTCACACCTGCCTGTGGTCCAATATGCTGACATTGGGGCCAAGAAGACAAACTGATGCCGTGGGCCAAGGAGGAGAGGAAAGTTCTCTGACCCTTGGATAAATGTGTGCAATATTCCCTCGTAGTTTCTTTTCTTGCTTTCTGTGTGCAATATCCCATCACGGTTTCTTTTCTTTTCTTTTCTTTTATTTCCCTTCCCTTCCTTTCTCTTTCTCTTTCTCTCTTTCTCTTTCTTTCTTTCTTTCTTTCTTTCTTTCTTTCTTTC
>NW_016818769.1:604615-609991 GCF_001698545.2 Rhinopithecus bieti
TGGAATTTTTACAATAAGTACAAATCATTTTTCATATTTTATTTGTGTGAGCCATTTCTGTGTATTTAGAAGAAACACAGTAGAGATATTCAAGACTGCATAGAGTTATATGTTTAGCTAGTTGTTTTCTCCTTCCTCCCTCCCTCTCCCTCTTCCTTTCCTTCCTTCCTTCCTTCCTTGCTTCCTTCCTTCTTTCCTTCCTTTCTTTCTTTCTTTTCTTTTCTCTTTCTCTCTCTCTCCTCTCTCTCTCTCTCTTTCTCTCTCTCTGTCTTTCTTTTTCTTTTTTTTTTGAGACAGGGCCTCTGTCTGTCACTCAGGCTGGAGTGCAGTAGTACGATTATGACTCACTGCAGCCTCTACCTCCTGGGTTCAGAGACTACCCCCATCAGCCGCCCGGGTAGTTGCGATGACAGGCACACACCACCATGCCTGGCTAATTTTTCATATTCTGTGTAAAGATTGGTTTCACCACATTTCCCAAGCTGGTCTTGAACTCCTGAACTTAAGTGACCCAACCACCTAAGCCTCGCAAAGTGCTGGGATTGCAGGTATGAGCCACTGCACCCAGCTCTGTCTTAGTATGTAAATCAAACCAATATTTATGTATGCAGCCTGTCCTGAAAATTGATCTTCCTCAGCCTAGACAGAGGCAGGAGGAACAAAGAATAGAGAGGCTACCTGGGAGAATGTTTAGAGCTTCCTCCCCTTCATCATGAGAGGGTTCATTCTCTACAACCAGAGCAGAGTCGACTTTGTCTTCCTCAGATGTGATTTTGGTGCTCCTGTGAGGCTGGCTGGAGTCAGATGGGTCGTGAGTATTTGAACAAGTGACAGCACATTCCTCCAGTGAGTCCTGAGGGACTTCCTTTCCTTCAGCCATCTGCACCTCCCTGATGAGCCCGGTGGGATAGAAATGACAGAAGATTAAACCAAAAGGCATTGGACCCCAGGAAGTCCTAGCTGGTTTTGACAGGAGGCATAAGAGAATGGTCTCAGAAAGCAAAGGGGAGTTTCCCATTAAGAAGGAACAGACAATCCTCTCCTCTCTGCAACAGAGCAGAGAAAACCAGAGAGGAAACAGTGGCTGGTGATCATTGCACTGGGTAGATAGGAGCTGAGGACGGAGACTCAGCTGTCTCTCTATGGTACAGTCTTGAGAGCAGACACAGAGACTAAAAACAGCTGCCACATGGTGTGTCTAAGCTGGGTTGTAGTTAACATACTGTGGCCACAAGAATACAAGCCTTTGAGCCATTGTAGACTCCAGAGATGGTGTGCCTTCTAAATTTATTTTTATTTTAATATTGTGACATAAAATGTAAATTTTTTGTCTAGGTACTTTTCTTTGTGTTCAACTTTGCTAGGTACTTCCTAATTCCTCTGCTTGTTGCCTCTCTGCCATTTATCTTTCCTTAAAAGAACATAAAGACAACTGTGTAGAAAGCAGCTTTGCATCTCCTCCTGGCTTTCACTACAGGGGAGAACAGGTCTCCTCTGTGTGTGCAGAAAGTCCCTTGGGCTGTGAGTTCATCTAGGGTCATGCTTATGGGTACCATGAAGACAATGGACAAACATGTTAACAGGGCTGTTTCCTTGCTAGGTGAGTGCATGGAATCAGTGGACTCTGCAGCTTTCTTATCCTGCATCTGGAATCTGTGACTACCTTCACCTCCCTTGTGTTCTTTCTGAGACCCTTTTCATGTTTTACCACCCATTACCCTCTGGTGATTATTCAGTGTTACCTGGGGGCAGGTGATTCCTGTACTTTCTCAACCTCCTCATCTTTCTCATCTTCATCCTTATCTTCCTCAGTTTCTGCAAATACAGAAGTGTCCATTCAGATATTTCCCACTTCACCTATGCAAGCACAGTGAGCCCTATGTGCACGGAGACATGAACATCTATATGTATGAGTCTGCATTGTACTGAAAGCTCTCATGTTTTATCTTTAACAAAATGCCCCGGAATGGTTTCCTGATCCGTGAGGCAATGTGTTTCTGATCTGCAGGGTCACCAGCAAGATGTGGTCAAACATTGAAGAGACCTTTCCTCTTCATATCACTGGAGGCTTGTCCAGCCTCTCTCTGAACTTCAGCAGCTATCTCCCCAATCCTGCCACAGATCTGATTCCCAGGCACAAGCTCTGTGTCCTGTCACAGCTCACATTTAGAACCTGTATCTTTCTCTTAGAACAGGACAAACAGCCTTGTCCCACAATACTCCATACATCAGGGACTTCATGGGCCCTCCAGGTGGTTTACACTGTGTTATCCAGGGACACTCTCTCCATGGGGAGTGCTCCAGCCTAAACCACTTCCTACCACCAAATGCCAACACTTCAAGTGCCTTCTCCAACACCACAGAGTGAGGGGCTTTATCTCATGTGAAATATAGTCATAAGTGTTCCCACATTTGAATGCCAGAGACAATTTGTTTGCCTTTACAGATTTAGAGACAGAAACCCAGGAAGGATAAATTAATCAGTTGGCCATAGTTGCTAAAGACATTGCTGAAGATAGAGCCGGGGAACCTTCACTCTTAGTCTGGGACTCTTTTCACTCTGACAAGCTGCCTCCTGTCACAGCCTCCTTCCTGTCCTTTAAAACTGGACGAATGCTGTCTCTTGCTCCAAAGACCATGTTCCATCAAGAAAGGAGGAGACCTTTGCAATACTGTGACCTCCAGCCCCATGGGTTTTACATCTCTGTTTTTACCCAGGAAGTCCTGGTCATGTCACTGCCACAAATGTTTACGGGAAAGATACACTATCCATAAAATGGTCATTGTGGAGGTGTGGAGGTCTGGGGACTTTCATAAGCCTAGAGCTGTGTGTCATCATGGCCTGTGGCCACCTCACCTGGGCTGAGCTTGCGGAGAAGTCTCTCTGCCAGCCGGCGCCCCTCAGCCAGCTGCTCTCGGAGGTCCTGACCCTGGGACTTATCAAGGTTGTCAGGAGCGAGGAAGGCCTTGAAATGCTGATTCAGTGAGCGGGAAGCATCTCTCCCTTCCTGTAACTTCTCCCGTAACTGGGTCAGCTCTCGTGCCTGAGAGTGAACCAGGGCTTTATATTGCCTAAGGTGAGATGGTAGAGAACATTTAATAATGGAAAGGGGTGAGTGATCCGTTCTAACACTGCAACAGAGGTTTCTGTGAGAATGTCCTCAAGGAGCCTTCCAAGCAGAAGGTCAGCACATATTTGGGGAAATGCCTTCGGCCAAGAGAAAAAAAAATATATAAAAAAATTTTAAGTTATACATATGTATATATTTTTAAAGGCTTCCTCTATATAAGAGAGTGCTCCTGTAAGATCCTCGAAGATGTTCCATTCATCTTTCTTTTTTGTAAACAAAAGCCAGTGTCTTCCTAGATCAGTTCCAAATGGATGTCCTTTCAGTTCCTCACTTTGGCCACGGACATTTCTATATGAAAATTCACACAGTGTATCTTGCAGTGACTCGAACTAAAGCCATGAACAGAAATGTCACCAGGTGCAAATGGGGTGGATTTGAAAGATGTAGGAAGAAAAAAATGACAGGGACAAGAAGGCAACATTGCTTGAACGAATGACATGCGGCAGTCAGTCAGGAGGGGATTCTAACTAAGAGTAAATGGGGTGGTGATCACACACCATTTTGAGTGTGGTAAATGCTGCTGGATGGTTCACTTTCTTTTAATTAACTTTGGTTATGCAAATTTCACCTCAACAATTCCCTGTTTTAAAAAGAGAAAACAAGGTTCAAGAAACAACTGCAACCCATAACTTACTAAGATGACTGTTCTCTGTTTTATAAATATTTGTGTGACATGTGCCTGCCATGTAAATGCCTGCCCTTGTCCTGGCCCAGCTTAGCTCTTAGTTCTCCCAGCTGAGTTGCTGCACTTCAGAGATTCACACCCCTGCCCCTCTGCCTGTCCCCCAACGGGGCCTTCTCACCCGCAGGCTTCCTCAGCTTGTCTGAGCCTTCTCTGCCGCCTTCTCCACAAACTGCAGTTTCACCTTCAGCACAGGAGCTCTATGCCATGTCTTTGTACTCTTCACACTTTCTGAGAAAATACAGACACACCTGCCTCAGTGCAGAGGCATGGACATGCTGCTGCGCGATCACTGCCGAAAGCGCAGGCAGCAGCATCCATTTGCCCAAGGACGAAAGCAGGCCTCAGTTACCAGGCTCTAGCGCCAGGCATTTCTACTCCACATCTCTTATTTATCAACCTTTCCCACTTTCTGACATGCTGATACTCTCCAACTTAGAAATGGGGATAAAAAACTCTTAGGGCGACAGCATTCACCTGGAACAAGGCAGAGCCAGAATTCAGAGTCCCTGAGGTCTGACTCTGAATCTTGGGACACTTTCCCAAGCCTTGCAGCCTCTCCTGTAAAACACTGCGCTGGGGCATGAAGAAATAATATCCTGCACAGTCGGAAAGACCCTTAGCACTATAGGACTCACGGTTTCCCTGGTACTGGAAATTTTAAGCACAAGTATGTCAAATATGTAAAATATCATATCTGAATATAACTGCATAAAATATGAGGCATAACACCCTGAGGCTTTAGTAGAAATATGCCCAAATACTAATAAACTTTGAATTAAGTTAGACCCAGTAGAATGAAGAACTAATAGAGAGTGTTTTCTCTGTGCCAAGAACCGTTCTAGGAGTTTGAGAAGAAATGGATCATGTAAGTCATTGCAGCACTTTTCTGAGGTACGTATTATTATAGTACGCAATGAACAGATGAGGAAACGTAGGCACCGAGAAGATAGGCAACTTGGATGGAGCCCAGGAGCCCAGGGTCCCTGCTCTGCACACTACACTGCTACCTCCGTAATGTCTTATGTGCCAGCTTTCTTCCTGTTTAGGAATAAGAACCTGTGCCCCAGGAAGCAGGACTTCCCTCTCACCATGGTACTCCCTGCTCTTGATGCTGTCACTTATGGCTGCCATAGTTACTATTAGGAGCAATCTCCTCTTCAAACTCCTTAGAGCGGGTGCTGGGTACTGTCACTATGTTTCCCCAGTGCGCCTAGAATAGAGCTTTGCCTACTGGGCCTAACAGACTAGATGTTATATGTCTGCAGGATCTTTTATGGTACAGAGAGAATTCTCATAAACATGATTTAGCCTCTTACTCAGGAAAACAGGTGGTTCTGTGCCTGTGTCAGCAGTCAACATGTTGGATTTTAACTCTAGTTCCATCTCACGCCACACTGCAGTTGTGGAAAAGTTGCTAAATACTTTGTGCCTCTGTTTTCCATGTTTAACAAAATGAGGTTAAAATACCCACTTCTATTGTCCTAGAAGTATGGGAAGGATGACATTAATTTTGATGAAGAGACCCTTCAGTTTCTCAGAGAGAAGACAGGTGGTCGTCCA
>NW_016818770.1:0-1494 GCF_001698545.2 Rhinopithecus bieti
CCCCGCGCTCCCCTCCAGGGCCACCCTCTTCCCCCGGAGCCCGCCCCGCCCCGGCCCGCCCGCCGCGCACCAGCTGGATGGCGATCATCAGCACCGTCTTGAGCGTGAAGGTCCGGTCGCACAGGTCGAACAGGTCCTCCAGGCTGGGCCCCAGCAGCTCCAGCACCATGGCGTTGTACTTCCCGCACGGGCCGAAGTAGTAGACCTGAGGGACGCCCTCTGCGGCGGAGGACAGACGCACGGGCGTGCGGCGGCGGCCCCTTCCCTGCCCCTGCGCAGCCCCCGCCCCACCCGCGGGCTGCCCGGTACCTGTGGCGCTGAGCTGCTTGTAGAACCGGTACTCCAGGTGCAGCTGCGGGGCCCGGGACTTGATCGGCTCCTGGGGGCACAAGCTCGAGTCACCGGGGACACTGGTAGCTGCCCTGAAATCCCTGGGGGTACGTCAGCGGGGGTGGGGTGGAGGGGCCGACTCACCAATTTGATAGCCACGTATTCATTTGTATAGAGATTCTTTCCTGTGGGGACAGAGAGCATCAGCACCGCGGCGCCGGGCCCACCTAGCCCCCACCTTCCCAGCCCGCCCCCCAGGAAGGAGGCAGGAGGGGGTCCCTGAAGGACCAGCCTCCAAAGGGCACCCCTGCCCAGCCTGCCCGAGCACTGGACTGGGGCCTGCCAGGTCCTCCCCATACCTGCCCCTGCCCGTGTGGTCACTGCCTCCATGTCTGCCACTCCTCTCCCTCTCCCCACCACCTCCCTAGTCCAGGACATAAGTGGCACTGGGGAGGTTTCTCACGGCCTGCAAGGGAGCCCCAGGGGCTCCACACTCCTCCACCCCTTTCTCAAAGACACCCCCAGGGCCCAGCATCTCCCGCATGCATGCTGGAGGCCCCCAGGTGAGCCCCGGCACAGCTGGGTTAGAAGAGAGGGGCCAGGTCCTGTCCCCTGGGGTCACCAGCCACACAGGACTTCCAGGGCTCAGTCCCATGAAAGGGCAGAAGGCACGAGGCCCATAACCTTTTTTTTTTTTTTTTTTTTTTTTGAGACAGTCTCGCTCTGTTCCCCAGGCTGGAGTGAAGAGGCGAGATTGCAGTTCACTGCAGCCTGTCTCCTGGGCTCAAGCCATCCTCCCACCTCAGCCTCCCAAGTAGCTGGGACTACAGGTGCGCACCACCACACCCAACTAATTTTGTATTTTAGTAGAGACGGGGTTTCTCCAAGTTACCCAGCTGGTCTTGAACTCGTGAGCTCAAGTGATCGGCCTGCCTCAGCCTCCCACAGGGCTGCGATGACAGGCGGGAGCCCCTATACTGCCCAGGGTGCAGCTTTTACCTGTTACACCCCTGAGGAAGGAGGAGGCCAGCCCTTAACACAGGGGAGCTCTGCAGGGGCAACTGTGGAAGCCGGCCTGGGAGGGGCATGGCCCCACCCATTGTGGTGGTTCAGCACCTGAGGGCTGAGACCAGCGGTGAACAGGTTGGATCCTTGCAGGCACGC
>NW_016818771.1:0-427 GCF_001698545.2 Rhinopithecus bieti
ATGCTGCTATAAAGACACATGCACACGTATGTTTATTGCGGCACTATTCACAATAACTAAAAGCATTCTTATCTAATATTCCTTATTTTTGAACAGCATTTCTTTCTGAAGTGCCATACTACAACCTTCCTGACAGCCCAGGATCTCTGCTAAGGTACCACTGAAGAACATGGTATTAGCTGGACTTAATGCATGATTTCATCAATGAGCACTTGCATTTTAACAAATAATTATTGGAGACAAAGGTATAAAACTATGATGGTTGAATGACAGATCTTGGGGTTAGTACCTTGCAGAGGGTCAGGGGCCTTGATTTCTGCCTCTTCAATCCCTGCATGTAACTACTAGCTGGTCTACCTATACATTTTCCCCAGAACCTTCTTACTCAAAGTGTGGTCTACCAGCTGTGCTGGCATCACCAGGGTTT
>NW_016818772.1:0-1109 GCF_001698545.2 Rhinopithecus bieti
TGACTTGTTAATGATTGCCATTCTAACTGGGGGATCTCATGGTGGGTTTGATTTGAATTTATCTCATGACCAGTGATGATGAGCATTTTTTAATGAGTCTGTTGGCTGCATAAATGTCTTCTTTTGTTAAGTGTCTATTCATATCCTTTGCCCACTTTTGATGGTTTTTTTTTTTTTCCTAGTAAATTTGTTTAAGTTATTTGTAGATTCTGGATATTAGCCCTTTGTCAGATGGGTAGATTGCAAAAACTTTCTCCCATTCTGTAGATTGCCTGTTCACTCTAATAGTAGTTTCTTTTGCAGTGCAGAAGCTCTTTAATTAGATCCCATTTGTCTATTTTGGCTTTGGTTGCCATTGCTTTTGGTGTTTTAGTCATAAGTCCTTGCCCATGCCTATGTCCTGAATGGTATTGCCTAGGTTTTCTTCTAGGGTTTTATGGTTTTAGGTCTAACATTTAAGTCTTTAATCCATCTTGAATTAATTTTGTATAAGGTGTAAGGAAGGGATCCAGTTTCAGCTTTCTACATATGGCTAGCCAGTTTTCTCAGCACCATTTATTAAATAGGGAATCCTTTCACCATTTGTTGTTTTTGTCAGGTTTATCAAAGATCAGATGGTTGTACATGTGTGGTGTTATTTCTGTTCTGTTCCATTGGTCTCTCTCTCTCTGTTTTGGTACCAGTACCATGCTGTTTTGGTTACTGTAGCTTTGCAGTATACTTTGAAGTCAGGTAGCGTGATGCCTCCAGCTTTATTCTTTTTGCTTAGGATAGCCTTGGCTATGCGGGCTCTTTTTTGGTTCCATATGAACTTTAAAGTACTTTTTTCCAATTCTGAGAAGAAAATCATTGGTAGCTTGATGGGGATGGCATTGAATCTATAAATTACCTTGGGCAGTATGGCCATTTTCACAATACTGATTCTTCCTATCCATGAACATTGATTGTTCTTCCATTTGTTTGTGTCCTCTTTTTATTTCGTTGAGCAGTGGTTTGCAGTTCTCCTTGAAGAGGTCCTTTACATCCCTTGTAAGTTGGATTCCTAGGTATTTTATTCTCTTTGAAGCAATTGTGAATGGAAGTTCATTCATGATTTGGCTCTCTGTTNG
>NW_016818772.1:5781-7342 GCF_001698545.2 Rhinopithecus bieti
AGCTCACTGTAAGCTCTGCCTCCCGGGTTCACGCCATTCTCCTGCCTCAGCCTCCCGAGCAGCTGGGACTACAGGCGCCCGCCATCTCGCCCGGCTAGTTTTTTGTATTTTTTAGTAGAGACAGGGTTTCACCGTATTAGCCAGGATGGTCTCGATCTCCTGACCTCGTGATCCACCCGTCTCAGCCTCCCAAAGTGCTGGGATTACAGGCTTGAGCCACCGCGCCCGGCCAGTAATAAACACGTTTCTTAAGAGAAACAGATGAGGCTCAGCGTGGTGCCTCATGCCTGTAACCCCAGCACTTTAAGAGGCTGAGGTGGGAGGATCACTTGAACCCAGGAGTTCAAGACCAGCCTGGGAAACATAAGCAGACCCCATCTCTATTCAGGAAAAAAGAGAGAGAGAGAGAAGAAACAAGTGAAAAACAAGGGAAAAAAATCTTAAAAAAAAAAAAAAGAGATAAAAAGAACTCAAGAGAAACTGACAAATATTGAAGGAAGGCAAAGAAGATCATACATACAGATAATAAAGTCCCTTAAAACACCACAAGGAGGGAACAGAACAGACACTAAAAACTATAATTCAAGAAAACTTTCCTGAAATAAAAAAAGATTCCAGACTTCATATTAAAACAGCAGACCTCATCCCTGAGGATATTTACCCAGAAAGACCAGTACCAAGACATTCCAGTAAAATTATTGTGCTTTAAATAAAAAAGTCTTTAGCTATAAAGAAAATTAGAGTACATTATTTAAGAAGGGAAAGAAATTCAGCTTATTATCAGACTCCTCAACATCAATATTTTATGGTAAAGGAAATGGAATTCACATATTTAAGATGCCCAAGGAAAGAAAAAGTCGAGGATTTTATAGCCAGTAAAACTGATCTTCAATTGTAAAAGGCACAGACAAATGTTATCAACATGCAATAAATCCCTTACTTCACATCCCCCAGTTCTAAATTTTTATTGAAAAGGTCTAAAAATAAGGCCCAACCTCAGTAGTAATGATCATCACTAGCAGATTGTGGTCTTGATACACAATTTTGTATTAGGGTTCTCTAGAGGGACAGAACTAATGGGATAGATGTATATATAAGGAGGAGTTTATTAAGGAGTACTGACTCACACAATCACAAAGTGAAGTCCTACAACAGGACACCTGCAAGCTGAGGAGCAAGGAAGTCAGCCGAGTCCCAAAACCTCGAAAGTAGAGAAGCTGGCAGGGCGTGGTGGCTCACATCTGTAATCCCAGTACTTTGGGAGGCTAAGGCGGGCAGATTACCTGCAGTCAGGAGTTCGAGACTAGCCTGGCCAACATGGTGAAACCTCGTCCCTACTAAAAATGCAAAAATTAACCTGGTGTGGTGGCACACGCCTGTAATCCCAGCTACTCAAGAGGCTGAGGCAGAAGAATTGCTTGTGCCCGGGAGGCGGAGGTTGCAGTGAACTGAGATCGTGCCATTGCACTCCAGCCTGGCTGACAGAACAAGACTCTGTCAAAAAAGAAAGAGAGAGAGAGAGAGAGAGAGAAGGAAGGAAGGGAGGAAGAGAGGGAGAGAG
>NW_016818773.1:0-1125 GCF_001698545.2 Rhinopithecus bieti
TCACAGAGTTACACATTTCTTTTCATGTTGCAGTCTGCTAACACTGTTTTCATGGAATCGGCAAAGGGATATATGAGAGTGCATTTCAGCCTATGGGGAAAAAGGAAATATCATCAGATAAAAAATAGAAAGAAGATTTCTGAGAAACGGCTTTGTGTTTCATGAATTCATCTCACAGTGTTACACTGTTCTTTTCATTGACCAGTTTGCTAACACTGTTTTGTTTTCTTGGAATCTGCAATGGGTTGATTCGAGCATATTGAAACTTATGGTGAAAAAGGAAATATCCTCAGAAAAAAAAACTAGAAAATAGCTTCCTGTGAAACTGCTTTGTGATCGGTGAATTCATCTCCAAAAGTTCCACCTTTCTTTTCATTGCACATTTTGGTAACACTGTTTTGTGAAATCTGCAATGGAATATTTTGGAGTGCACAGAGTTCAATGGTGAAATATCAAATATATTCAGGAAAAACCTAAGAGAAGCTTTCTGAGATACTCCTTTGTGAAGTGTGTGTTCATCTCATAGAGTTAAATGTTTCTGTTGAGGGAACACTTTGGCATCACTGTTTTTGTTTTGTCTGAGAAGGGATATTTGGGAACACATTGAAGCCTATATTGGAAAAGGACATATCCTCATATAATAACTAAAAAGAAGACTTCTGAGAAACTGTTTGTTATGTGTTAATTATGTTAATTCATCTCACAGAGTTACACGATTCTTTCCATGGAGCAGTTTGTTACCACTGTTTTTGCGGAATGGTACATGGGATATTTTGGATCACATTGAAGAATATGGTGAAAAAGGAAATATCCTCAGACAATAACTAGAAAGAACCTATCTGAGAAAGTTCTTTGTGATGTGTGAATGCATCTCACAGAGTTACACCTTTCTTTTATGGAGCCGTTTGCTAACACTGTTTTCATGGAATCTGCAAAGGGATATTTGGGAGCACATTGAGGCCTATGGTGAAAAAGGAAATATCCTCGTATAAAAACTGGAAAGAAACTTTCTGAGAAACTGCTCTATGATGTGTTAATTCATCTCACAGAATTACACGATCCTTTTCAAGGAGCAGTTTGGTAGCACTGTTTTTGTTGAATCTGAGAAGGGATATTTTGGATCAT
>NW_016818774.1:0-1763 GCF_001698545.2 Rhinopithecus bieti
ATGTCTGAATGCAACTCACAGACTGACACTTTTCTCTTTGGTCATCAGTTTGCTCACACAGTTTTCTTGAAATCTGGAATGGGATACTTCTTAGCGCAATGAAGCTTATGGTGTCAAAGGAAATATCCTGAGACAAAAACTAGAAAGAAGCTTTCTGAGAACCTTCTTTTTGATTTGTGAATTCATCTCAGAGTGATACCTTTCTCCTCATGAAGTCGTTCACTAAGATTGCTCTGGTGGAATTTGCAAAGTGATATTTGGGAACCTATCGAGGGCTATGGTGAAAAAGGAAATATCCTCAGATAAAAACTAGAAAGAAGCGTTCTGACAGACTGCATTGTGACATGTGAATGCAACTCACAGTTACACTATCCTTTTCATTGGTCCATTTGTTGACACTGTCCCCTTGAAATCTGCATTGGGTTATTCCTTAGCACAATGAAGCTGACCGTGTCAAAGGAAATATCCCCAGGTAAAAACTAGAAAGAAGCTTTCTTAGAAACTTCTTTGTGATGTGTGAATTAATCTCACAGAGTTACACTTACGTTTCATGGAGGAGTCGATTAACTCTGTCTTTGACAAACCCGAGAAGGGCTACTTTGGATCGCATTCAGGCCTACTCTGATAAAGGAAATATCCTCAATTAAAGAAATATCCTCATGAAAGAAGCTTTGTGAGAAACTTCTTTGTGATATGTGAATTCATCTCACAGAGTTACAACTTAGTCTTCATGAAGCAGTTTGTTGACAGTGTTTTCATGGAATCTGCCAAGTGATATTTGGGAGCGCATTGAGGCCTATGGTGGAAAAGGAATTATCTTCAGATAATAGTCAGAAAGGAGCTTTCTCAGAAATTGCTTTCTGATGTGTGAATTCTTTCTACAGAGTTTCACCTTTCCCTTCTTGTAGCAGTTTGCTAACACTCTTTTCGTGCATTCTGGAAAGTGATATTTGGGAGCTCATTGTGGACTCTGGTGAAAAAGGAAATCTCAGATAAAAACTGGAAAGAAGTGTTTTGAGAAACTGCATTGTGATGTGTGAATGCAACTCACAGAGTTACACTTTTCTCTTCAGTCAGCAGTGTGCTAACACAGTTTTCTTGAATTCTGCCATGGGATACTTCTTAGCTCTATGCAGCTTGTGGTGAGAAAGGAAATATCCTCAGGTAAACATGTGAAAGAAGCTTTCTGAGAGATTGCTTTCTGATATGTGACTTCATCTCAGAGTTACACTACTCTATCGTGCAGCCGTTTGCTAGCACTGTCTTTGTGAATTCTGAGAACTGATATTTCGGATGGATTTGAAGAGTCTAAGGACAAAGGAAATATACTCCAGAAAAACCGGAATGAAGCTTTCTGAGAAACTGCTTTGTGACGTGTGAATTCATTTCACAGTGTTACACCACTCTTTCATGGAGAAGTTTGCTAACACTGATTTTGTAGAATCTCAGAAGTGACATCTTGGATATCGTTGAATCCCACGCTGAAGAATGAAATATCCTCAGACAAATCTGCAGAGAAGCCTTCTCAGAAACTTCTTGGTTGTGGGTGAATCCAGCTCACAGAGATTCCTCATTGTTTTCATTGAGAAGCTTGCTAAGAGTGTTTTCGGAGAATATGCAGTAAGACACACGGTGGCGCTCCGAGACCACAAATAACATCAGCTCCAAAGGAAAGCAGCTTTCTGAGAAACTGCTTGGTGATGTGTGAATTCAAGTCACTGAGTTACAGCTGTATTTCATGGAGCCGTTCGTTGGCTAGCCCC
>NW_016818775.1:0-2776 GCF_001698545.2 Rhinopithecus bieti
ATCTACTCGGGAGGCTGAGGCAGGAGAATGGAGTGAACCCGGGAGGCGGAGCTTGCACCAGCCGAGATCGCGCCACTGCACTCCAGCCTGGGTGACAGAGCAAGACTCCATCTCAAAAAAAAAAAAAAAAAAAAAAAAAAAAAAAAAAAAAAAAAAGAATAGTACAATTTCCAGCATAAAGTAAATGATAATCCTTTACTCTGTGGTCTTATTGGATCCAAGAGTTAAGAGGGAGGCATGATTGCTGTCTTCAACTAACTGAAGAACTATTATTAAGAAAAAGCAAATTTGTTCCCGACAGTCCCAAAGAACCAATGAATATAAGTTACTGGGAAACAGATTTTGGCTTATAATGGGGAATACTTTCTGACAATCACAGTTGCACAATGACACAAAGAGCCATGTAATGAGCTCTCTATCACTGCAGGGAGTTCAAATAGAAATCAGTCAACAAATTGGATGCTTAGGATAAATTCAAGAACTGAGTAGAGAAATAAAGCTTAATGACTGACCTTTTGGGTTCCTTCCAGTTCCAAGGTTTTAGTATTCTAAAATTTTCGGCACAGAATAACTCCAAATGCTCAGGAAATAAGAATAAGGTCTGTTTTTAAAAGGCGCAGTTTGGAGCATGTTGGGTGGATGAGGCTATAAAAAGTGAAGTACGATTTTCAAGGAAAGCAAGCTGACCAATGAAAGTCTTTCGTGCAGCCCCTTCCAGAAATCCAGGTGAAGCCTGGCTCCAGGCTAAGTTCCTGTTACTCTACACAAAAGCTAGGCCACTACTTTCCAAAACGTCTTGCCAAGCCACACTGTACCTGTTGTATCTACACTTGCCTAACAAAGGTGCATAATTCTCCCCAAGAAGGCAGTAGTGCTTGATGGTTAAGACCATGGATTCTGGAACCAGGTTGCCAGTGTTTTAATTTCCAACTGGGACATTTAATTGCTCTGCAATCTTGGACAAGTTGCTTAACCTCTCTGTGCCTCAGTTTTGTCAGTAAACCAAAGATAATGATAGTGTCTGTTATTCAATGCACTATTCTGACACAATAATTTAATGAAGTAATACACACTAAACAGTCCAGAATTCAAAATATACTACATACTCAATAATGTTAGCAATTAGTATTAGGGATGCCATAATTACTACCACAGGCACAGCAGTGTCACTCACTTAGAAAGCTCCCATCAAACAATTAGATCCCTTCCCCTACCAGTTCAGAGGGGCTATACTACAAGAGCCTCAATCAGTCTTTGCACAGCTCCAGACAACCAGAACTTGCTGACTCTCAATAAGCCAAATTATTCATACTAGTAATCCTACCTCATCACCCTGCTTTTCATCAGTCCAACAGCCACCCTTCCCCCAGTCCTCTTGCTCATGCCACCCGCAGCCACAGTTAGAGGAGCAGCAAACTGGGAGGCCAGTTCCAGACAAACCATCAGGTGTTTCCTCCCTTCCAAGGACACAGCTGGACTTAACATGATGCCTATGAGTGGGATGGGGTGGGGTATCTGAATCTCTGATCTAGGATGTCAACTCAACTACCTGGAATTGAGGGTGGGCAAGCAATGGAGCTTCTCTCAGGGAAACAAGGCAAACCTCCCAAGTTTGTGGAGGAAGTCAGGCCCAACCCCACAGCGAGCCCCTTAAAGGAAGGGGGTAGGGCTCAATCTGCTTTAAAGGAAGCAGTTATTTACAACTTTCTACTCACTTGCATGTGGGGGAGGTAATGGGGAGATGGCGAAAGAGGCTGCAAGGTACCCTCCTTCTTTATTTCCAGCAGTGAGAAGCAGCTGCGGAGAAAGAGTTAAAGAAGGGAGAAAGCTCCAGCCATTACTCCATCCCTGGTGCCTAGAGCTGTCTGGGGGGTCATGACAGTGCTGTCTGCTTTGGCTAGGGGCCACTCCGTGGCTTTCTGCAGCAGCTGCTGGGGCCCCCCAAGCAATTTGCAAGGTCAATGCTGACCTGCTTCCAAAGAGGAACAAAACAATTCACTGACAATGAAGCAAATCACGCACATACCACATCGCAACCCCCCTTCCTCAAATCGGGTTTTACCCCAGTGTCTCCCTGCTCAGATGCCGCCTCTGGGCTTCCACCAGCCCCACTGGGGAACCCAGGATAGCATCACAGCTGCAGAGCATGCCTCGCCTCCCGGCCAACCCAAGGAGACTCTCAGTACGGGGGAGAGATGCTATCGCTAAAAGAGACCTGAGCTTGGGGGAGGGGGAAGAAGGAACATCAATGTTTCTTACCGAGCTCTACAGTCTGAGCGGAGAGGAGAGAAGGATGAATGAACTGAAACAAGTTGGAGGTTGAGCCCTGACAGAGCTCGGCTTCTGGCTTCTTCTTCTCTCTCTGGGTCTCTCTCCTGGTCCCTCTCTCGGTCTGTCTCTCTGGTTTGCTCGCTAGCTTGCTTGCGCGCGCTCGCTCTCTCTCTCTCTCTCTCGCTCGCTCTCTCTCGCTCTCTCTCTCTCTCTCTCTCTCTCAATCTGCCTCCCTCCCTCTCTGTCAGTTTCTCCCTCCCCTCCTCCCCTCCCCTTCTCCCCTCCCCTTTGCTGGCTTTAGGTTCACCACTGGTGCTTAGCACGCGGCTGTGCTGGGGCTGTGAATACAGCACTTGCAAGGCTTTAGATGTGGTTGTTTTACGAAATACTAAAGTAGTATTTTATTCCTTAAAGCATCCAACAGTGAAATAGAGGGAAGCCCTGAGTGAAAGGGAGGAGCAGAGTAAGCTAAGGGAAGAGAAAGAGAGCAAAAGGGTAAGAGCGA
>NW_016818775.1:6648-8442 GCF_001698545.2 Rhinopithecus bieti
AAAAAAAAAAAAAAAAAAAACTGGGTGTAGAAGGAACATACCTCAACAAAATAGAAACCATATATAGCAGACCTACAGCTAATATGACATCGAATGGGGAAAAACTGAAAGCCTTTCCTCTAAGATCTGGAACACAACAAGGATGCTCACATTCACCACTGTTATTCAACATAGTACTGGATGACTTAGCTAGAGCAATCAGGCCAAAGAAAGATATAAAGGGCATCCACATTGAAAAGGAGGAAGTCAAATTATCCTTCCTTGCAGATATGATCTTATATTTGGAAAAACCTAAAGACTCCACAAGCATAGGAAATCAAAGCAAAAATGGACAAATGGGATCACATCAAATTACAAAGATTTTGCCCAGAAAAGGAAGCAATCAATAATGTGAAGGGACAACTCACAGAATGGGAGAAAATATTTGTAAACTCCCCGTCTGACAAGGGATTAATAACTAGAATATATAAGGAGCTAAAACAACTCTATAGAAAAAAATCTAAAATTTGATTCAAAATGGGCAAAAAAACCACTAGATAGACATTTCTTACAATAAAACAAATGGCAAACAGGCATATGCAAAGGTGCTCAACAACACTGGTCATCAGGGAAATGCAAATCAAAACTACAATGAGATACCATCTCACCCCAGTTAAAATGGCCTATATAAAAAGGATAGGCAATAACAAATGCGGACGAGGATGTGGAGAAAAGGGAACCTTTGTACACTGTTGGTGGGAATGTAAATTAGTACAATCACTATGGAAAACAGTTTGGAGGTTCCTCAAAAAACTAAAAATACAGCTACCTCATATGGTATCCAGCAATCTCACTGCCAGGTTTATACCCAAAAGGAAGGATATCAGTATATCAAAGAGATATCTTCACTCCCTGGTACTGCAGCACTATTCACAGTAGCCAAGATTTAGAAGGTACCTAAGTGTTCATCAGCAAATGAATAAACAAAACGTGGTACATATACACAATGGAATACTATTCAGGCATAAAAAAGAATGAGATCCTGTAATTTGCAACAACATGAATTAAACTGGAGGTCATTGTGTTAAGTGAAATAAGCCAGGCACAGAAGATAAACTTTGCATATTCTCACTTATTTGTGGGAGCTGAAAATCAAAACAATTGAACCCATGGAGATAGAGAGTAGAAGGATGATTACCGCAGGTTGGGAAGGGTAGTGGGGAGGGATGGTTAATGGGTAGAAAAAAATAGACTGAATGAATAAGGCCTAGTATATAATAGCACAACAGGGAGGCTATAATCAACAATTTAAGTATACATCCAGAAATGACTAAAATAGTATAATCAGATTATTTGTGACACAAAGGATAAATGTTTGAGGGGATGAATACCTCATTTTGTATGATATGATTATTATGCATTGCATGCCTGTATCAAAACATCTCACATACCTATGAATATATCTACTATATACCCACAAAATAAAATAAAATTATTTTGAAAGAATGGCTGTGTATTTGCAAATATAATGAAAAACCATCAAATTGAATATATTAAATATGTGCAGGTTTGTGTCTATCAACTATAACTCGATAGAGCTGTTTGAAAAAAAAAACAAACATAACACAACGCATACATTTACAGATTCAACAAACTCAATAAATTCCAAGCAGGATACCACACTCAGGCATATCGCAGTCAAACTACTGAAAAACAAATTTAAATAGAAAATCTTGAAACCATTAGGGAGAAAAAATGCCTACTGAGGAACAGAATAAATTTGACCTATGATCTTTCTTTTCTCTTTTCTTTTCT
>NW_016818775.1:13325-14454 GCF_001698545.2 Rhinopithecus bieti
AAAAAAAAAAAAAAAAAAAAAAAAACTGTTGGAAATAATACATGAATTCAGTAAAGTTGCAGGATACAAAATCAATATACAAAAATTACTTGCATTTCTATACATTAACAAATTATCCTAAAACAAAATTAATAAAACAATCACATTTACAATAGCATCTAAAACTTCAATACTTGAGAAAAAACATAACTAGGGAAGAGAAAGATTTATGATGAAAAGTATAAGACATTGATAAAAAATAAAGATGACACATGTAAATGTAAAGACATGTTGAGTTCATCATTTGGAATAATTAATATTGACAATATGTTCATATTACCAAAGCAATCTACAGATTCAATACTATCCCCATGAAAATTTCATTTTTTTCAGAAATAGGAAAAACACTTCTAAAATTTACATGACACAATAAAGACCCCAAGTAGACAAAATAATCATGAGCAAGAAGAACAAAACAAAAGTCATCACACTTCATAATTTCAAGCTGTATTACAAAACTGCAGTAATTAAAACAGATGTTATTAGCATAAATGCAGGCATATAGACCAATGGAACAAAATAGAGCACCTAACCTAAACTCACACATATATGGTCCAGTGATCTTCTACAATAGTGGCAAAAATACACAATGGGGAAAAATAGTCCCCTTAACAACTGGCATTGGAAAAAGTGGATATCCACATGCAACAAAATAAAATTGGACTCTTATACCACACACAAAAATTAACTCAAATTGGATTAAAGTTTTAATCATAATACCTGAAATGGCAAAACTCCTAAAAGAAAACATGGAGGAAATACTTTTGACTTTGTTCTTGACAATGTTTTCTTGGATATGCCACCAAAAGTATGGGTAACTAAAGCAAAAATACATAGGTGGGACTACATAAAACTAAAAAGTTTCTTCATAGAAAGGAAAACAATCAACAAAGTAAAGAGACAACTTACAGAATGAAAATAGGAAATACATTTGCAAACCATACATTGGATAAAGGGTTAATATCTGAAATATATAGGGAACTCAAACAACTGAGTAGCAAGAAAATGACCCAATTTAAAAATGGGCAAGAAACCTGAATAGACATTTCTCAAAAGAAGACATACAAATATATAACAGGTGTATTTAAAA
>NW_016818776.1:0-2001 GCF_001698545.2 Rhinopithecus bieti
TACATTAAAATTATATTTACGTGTATACAAGAATTTTATTTTTTTAATGTATCTCATTTTCCCTCTATTATTTATATCATGCAAATATATATGAGTAAAACATAAAAGAAATAAAGTCTTCTAAAATACTATCTCCAATGATGAACCATACAAGCATTTCCTTGATTTTTTTCCTATGCAAATACAGCTGATCTTTGAACAATATGGGTTTGAACTGCATGGGTCCTCCTATGTGAATTTTATTTTGTCTCTGCTACCCTGAGACAGCAAAACAACCTCTCCTCTTCTTCCTCTTCCTCAGCCTACTCAACATGAAGATGAGGAAGATGATGACCTTTATGATGATCCACTTCTACTTAATGAAGTAAATATATTTTTCTCTTTCTGATGATTTTCTTAATGATAGTTTCTTTTCTCTAGCTTACTTTATTGTAAGAATACAATATATAATATATATAATACACAAAATATGTGCTGATTGACTGTTTATGTTATTGGTAAGGCTTCCAATCAACAGTAGGCTATTAGTAGTTAAGTTTTGGGAGGGTCAGTTACATGTAGATTTTTGACTGTGCAAAGGGATCAGCGCCTCTAACCTCTGCATTGTTCAGGGGTCAACTGTACACTTACTTTAAAATACTTACCAAAAATTGAAGTATTATAAACATGTAAGTTATAACACATGAAAACATGTATCTTCAAAGACAGTATTGTTCCATTAATAGAACAAGAAAAACTGTAACCCATGTTTTAAAATTTAAAATTTTTCTACTGCATTGCAGAAAGGAGTACCTTAATGTTATTAAATAATAGCTTCTTAAAGAAAAGCTATTGATTTATAATGAATGTACATTCCTAAAATAATAATCAACTGTAGAAACTGGCCTCTTAAATCATCATCATCAGTCCTGAGAAAATACTCAGAGATACACCAAAACAAATCAAACTCTATCTTTTGATGTGGTTGTTTTGTACTGCTTTATTTTGCTTTTCAGCAGTTGATATGTAGGCTGCTCCTAAAACAAAATACTGATAAACATTTTGAGATCCACAATGTCAGAGATTACTAATACTTTCATCCACACATTTGCACTATTTTGTTTTTAAATGAAAGAAAGAAACATTGGGAAATCATGAATTAAATAATACATACAAATGGAATTATGAAGAAATATGGTTAAAGTAACTGAAAACCAAGTAAAAAATGAAGGTTAAGCCAAACACATTAACTCACACCTGTAGCTTCAGCTACTCAGGAGGCTGAGGCAAGAGAATCCCTTGAGCCCAGGAGTTCGAGAATTCAGCCTGGGAAACACAGGATGACCACATTTCTTAAAAAAAAAAAAAAAAAAAAAAAAAACAATTCATATTTTCTGAAATTTTAGTAGGGGAAGTGAGGTAATACCATTACCCAATCAAATAATATTAATTCTAGGCCCATCATGAACTTCTTACACATTCTTAATCTTGAAATCATAAAATAATAAGAAGAATCCAAAATTATAAAATAATCTGTGACTCTGAGCAACTTCTTGCAAATTCTGTAGTTTATCTGAGCTATATAGACAGGGTCACTTAGCCATCATTCACAGTACTTAACATACTGTTCTAGATGAAATAGTTAAGTAAAGATGGTCTCTGGCCTCAAGGAGTTCAGACGCTAGGGGAGAAGACCAACATGTAAACGATTAAGTAAAGAAACTTTTATAGTTGAAATAATAGAAGTATAAAATAGTCAAGTATATTCAGAAACCAAAAAAGAACTTCTTAAAGGAAATAAGTCTTTTTTTAAATTACACTTTAAGTTCCGGGGTACATGTGCAGAATGCACAGGTTTGTTACATAGGTATACATGTCCCATGGTGGCTTCCTGCACCCATCAACCCGTCATCTACATCAGGGATTTCTCTTAATGCTATCCCTCCCCAGCCCCACCACCCGACAGGCCCTGGTGTGTGATGCCCCCCACCGTGTCCATGTGTTCTCATTGTCCAACTCCCA
>NW_016818777.1:0-436 GCF_001698545.2 Rhinopithecus bieti
TAGAGCAGGTTTGAAACACTCCTTTTGTAGTATCTGGAAGTGGACATTTGGAGCGCTTTCAGGCCTATGTTGGAAAAGGAAATATCTTCCCATAACAACTAGACAGAAGCATTCTCAGAAACTTATTTGTGATGTGTGTACTCAACTAACAGAGATTGAACCATTCTTTTGAAGAGCAGTTTTGAAACACTCTTTTTGTGGAATCTGCAAGTGGATATTTGGCTAGCTTTGAGGATTTCGTTGGAAACGGGATTACATATAAAAAGCAGACAGCAGCATTCTCAGAAACTTCTTTGTGATGTTTGCATTCAAGTCACAGAGTTGAACATTCCCTTTCATAGAGCAGGTTTGAAACACTCTTTTTGTAGTATCTGGATGTGGACATTTGGAGCGCTTTCAGGCCTATGGTTGAAAAAGGAAATATCTTCCCCTAAAA
>NW_016818778.1:0-3233 GCF_001698545.2 Rhinopithecus bieti
GACCCTTCGCCCAGCCAGACAGAGGGGACATTTCATGCCAGCCCCGTCACAGCCCCCAGCGACTATCCCGAGGCTTCGGTGATTTGACCCGTCGGAGAGAATGCCTTTGTTTTGCTAACTGAGGTACAGCCCTGAGGAAGGCACTGTGGCCTCAGTTTGTTCGCAAGACTCAACCCGGCGGAGCGCCTGTCTCGTGTCCTTTCCGCTGTATGTTCGTTCCACCCCCTCACTGGACTTGGACCTCCTCTGTTACTGAAGGCATTGGATGAAATCATTCTTTTTTTTTTTTTAGGGAGTCTCGCTCTATTGCCCAGGCTGGAGTGCAGTCGTGTGATCTCGGCTCACTGCAACCTCTGCCTTCGGGGTTCGAGAAATTCTCCTGCCTCAGCCTCCTGAGTAGTTGGGACTACAGGCGCCCGCCGCCATGCCCGGCTACTTTTTGTATTTCTAGTAGAGTGTTTCACTATATTGGCCAGGCTGGTCTCGAACTGCTGTCCTCGCGATCCAGCCGCCTCCGCTTCTCAAAGTACTGGGATTACAGGCATGAGCCACCGCACCCGGCCAAGATCATTCATTTTCAAAGGGAGAGGCAGCTCTGAATCTCCAGGGCTAAAAGAGGGATGTGTTTGGTTTGAAAAGGCACATTTAATTTAATGATTTTGTGTTTTTTCCAAACACAGTACCCAGAAAGAGCGGCCAGCAGGCCCGTGGCTGATGGTTGGTTCTGTTTCCTGCGTGGTAGGAGGGAAGCAGTGGAAGTTTCATCTTTGTCAAAGAGGAATCTGTTTGTAACATCTGAAAAACTGCACTAAAGGCTGCCAGTGTGTCCTTTGGGCTCTGAAACCTAGCCTAGTGCAAGCAAGGCTGTGGCCTGGACCAGGACCCTGCCGCAGGGAGGCACATACTTACCTCCTTGGGGGGACCTCCAGCTCCCCTGTCTGTGAGGAGCTTAGGTTCCCTGCTGTGCTGACTCCTTGGCTCTGCTCAGCTCAGCCTGACTGGGCTACGGTCCTTTGAATCCCCAGTGCTGCCGCCCACCGGTCACCCTGTCCTGTCACCAGGTGGTGACTGGCCCAGTGACCCCCAGGACCACCCACCAGAAAAGAATCATGCCAGGTGCTCACCTGCTCACTGCAGAGGGTTCTAAATCCGCAACTCAGGTAACAGGGAAACAAGTAACTGATTGGAGTTACCACCCTCAGGTTGCTAAGGCCAAGTGCCTGCCAAATCCAGTGGCTAGGCTGGGGAGGACTCTGCCCGCCATCAGCAGAACCACATTCACCGGGAGGTGTAGAGGACAGTGCTCTGGTTAACTGGATTTGCTGGGCATCTGAAGGCTAACTTGCAGAGTCTTTCTATCCTGCCAAACTTTAATACCAAAAAGGTAGAGAGACCTAAACGTTCAGCAGTATGGGACTTGTATAATAAACCATGGGTTATTCATATAATGGGATACTATGATGTCATTCCAAATGTTATAGAAGAACATTCAATGACTGGAGAGATGGTTACGATATATTAAGTGAAGGGTTCAGAAGAGTAATACAGAATAAGCCCATATTGTAAAAAAACAAACAAACAAAACTATGATTTCTTTTTTTTTTTTTTGAGGCAGACTTTCGCTCTTGTCACCCAGGCTGGAGTACAATGGCGCAATCTCAGCTCACTGCAACCTCCGCCTCCAGGGTTCAAGCAATTCTCCTGCCTCAGCCTCCTGAGTAGCTGGGATTACAGGCGCCGGCCACCACGCCCAACTAATTTTTGTATTTTTAGTAGAGATAGGGTTTCACCATGTTGGCCAGGCTGGTCTCGAACTTCTGACTTCAAGTGATCCAACCACCTCAGCCTCCCAAAGTGCTGGGATTACAGACACATGAGCCACCAGCCCAATAATTCACTCCCAACCCAATAATTTTTTTAAAAACATTTTTGTAGGCCGGGTGCAGTAGCTCACAAAATACTAAATTTGTAGACATTTTGGTGCCTTAATGTCAGTAAGGGTTGCACAAGTTTTGATAGGCATGTATTCCAGAGATGTATAGAAATTCTAGTTACTGGCTGGGCACAGTGGCTCACTCCTGTAATCCTAGCACTTTAGAAGGCCCAGGCGGGTGGATCACGAGGTCAGGAGTTCAGGACCAGCCTAGCCAAGATGGTGAAACCCCATCTCTACTAAAAATACGAAAACTAGCCGAGTGTGGTGGCGGGCGCCTGTAATTCCAGCTACTCAGGAGGCTGAGGCAGAGAATTGCTTGAACCCGGGAGATGGAGGTAGCAGTGAGCCAAGATTGCACCACTGCACTCCAGCCTGGGCAACAGAGTGAGACTCCAACTCAAAAATAATAATAATAAATAAATAAACAAATTCTAGTAACTCACAAATTTTTGGGAAAGAAGCCTAGAACTAGATTCTTACATTAGATAATAAGCAAGTCTAATTGCCTCTAAATTCCTCAGATGAGTTTTGCCTCTAGACGGTCTGCTTTACAGCCACCAGGTGGTTTTTGCTCACCTCGGTGACCTTTTAAGTCTAGGATTTTTTTTCCTTTTTTTTTTTGAAACGGAGTCTCGCTCTGTTGCCCAGGTGTGTTCAGTAGCGTGACGTCGGCTCACTGCAACCTCCCCTCCTAGGGTTCTAGCGATTCTCCTACCTCAGCCTTCCGAGTAGCTGGGTTACAGGCACCTGCCAGCATGCCTGGTTCATTTTTTTGTGTTTTTAGTAGAGACGGGGTTTCACCATGTTGGCCAGGCTGGTCTTCAACTCCTGACCTCAGGTGATCAACCCACTTCAGCCTCCCCAGGTGCTAGGATTACAGGTGTGAGCCACCGTGCCCGGCCCTAAGGGTGGGCTTTTTTTTTTTTTAAGATAGGGTTTCACTGTCGCCCGGGCTGGAGTGCATGGAGAGCAGTTGTTCAGCATGGTGATTACATGATTTTTACATCATTCCATTTTCTTTCCTTTGTTGGCTTATTAGCTATAACTCTTCCTTTCTTCTGGTCCACTGCTCTCCGACTTCTTTTCGTGCTGTTGCTTTTTCAGTGATGGCTTTAGGGTTTCCAGAATACATCTTTATCGGTGCCATCTAGTGACATACTTCCCCTTCTGGCTGTTACGCTAGTGTTGTCATGTAATTTGATTTTAGACATGTTATAAACCCCATAATCCATTATTATTGCTTTTAATTGGTCAAATTATTTTAAAAGATTTAAATAATAAAACATATATATATATA
>NW_016818778.1:5930-9385 GCF_001698545.2 Rhinopithecus bieti
CCCTTCGCATACAAAGAGCAAGCGTGTTATGTCTACAACCCAAGGGCACCAGTTCCAAGTACAATTTCTACTTGGCTCTGTGAGCTGAGTACACGTTCACCCCAGCACAGAAATTCTACAAACTCCCATGAATGCTATACTGAAAAGCAGGGGCTGGCCAGGTGTGATGGATAACACCTGTAATCCCAGCACTTTAGAAGGCCGAGGCAGGGCAGATCATTCGAGTCCAGGAGTTGGAGACCAACCTGGACAACATGGTGAAACTTCAACTCTTTTTTTTTCTTTTTGAGACGGAGTCTCGCTCTGTCACCCAGGCTGGAGTGCAGTGGCCAGATCTCAGCTCACTGCAAGCTCTGCCTCCCGGGTTCACGCCATTCTCCTGCCTCAGCCTCCCGAGTAGCTGGGACTACAGGCGCCGCCACCTCGCCCGGCTAGTTTTTTGTATTTTTAGTAGAGATGGGGTTTCACCATGTTGGCCAGGATGGTCTCGGTCTCCTGACCTTGTGATCCACCCATCTCGGCCTCCCAAAGTGCTGGGATTACAGGCTTGAGCCACCGCGCCTGGCCTTCAACTCTTAAAAAAACAAAACCACCACCACAACAACAGAAACAAGAACAGAAATGAGCTGGCTGTGGTGACTCGTGCCTCTGCTACTCCAGAGGCTGAGGTGGGAGGATCGCTTGAAGGAAGATGCCACCAGATACAGTGAGACTCTGTCTGAGGGAAAAAGACAAAAAGAGGCTGTGTAAGAGGTGACTCTGGGGACAGTGGAAAAACACTACTAAGGTTTTCAAGTGGTGGTAAAAGCCAGTAGGCCTTGGGGACCATTGAGCAATCTACACAACAGGGAAGCCTCCATCCCTGAGCTCCGCCTGCGGACAGCACTGCAGCTAACATGAGAGGTCTCCCCCACAGAGACTGAAATTTGCCTCCTTAGGAAACAAGTGATTACAGACATCTGTCCCAGGACAGTAAAAAAGAAAAGAAGGTCTCACAAACACAAAAACAGCTGACCACACCATACAATCACTGAGACCGAGCCTGTGACTGTAGGCGAAAAAAAAAATGCTGTCTATTATTCATACCATGAAAGAGCAGGGGGAAAGTGCGAAAGCAGTCCCCTATGACTGTTGGGGGAAACAGGAGAACGGAGAGGCCAATGGGTGGAACAGGAGGATTTTATTGAGTGCGCTCAGGCCCCGCAGATTAAAATCCAAAGGCCGAGCCCCACAAAGGCAGGGCTTGACTTTTATATACACTTCCGAAAGGGGGTTGGCTAGTTTGAATGGCGCGGCGGGAATTTAATGGCGCCAAACTGGCGGGGTAGGCAAGAGGGCTTACGGAAGCAGAACAAGGAAGCTAATCAAACTGTGACGGGTCTTGCAAGGCAAGCATACCTGGCGACCGTACAGCTCCACTGAAGGGAAATCAGGAACTTAACAAAACTTGAATAACGAGAAATGGTAAGGGAGAAATAAAAAATAGTAAAGGCACTTGTTTTTTTCTCTTATTTTTGCTAGGGGCGGACTGTGTCGAGAGTCTCGGGCACTAACTTCCTCAGGGGTCCGAGTTTTCAGATAGTATTACCAATGATCGGCTAGGGCTCTACTGCAAGCTTTGCAGTCAGCCAAGAACAGGAAAACCCGTCCTTTCCCTTTAGCTTCTAGTTTTTCATAAGTTACACAACCGAAAGAACCCACGTTAAATAAAAATGACAGATATCAGCACATCGGGAGAGTAGCGGACAGACTTCACAGCTTCAAAACACAAATCCCGATTAATAACAACAGCATTTGCCCTGCCTATTAAAAAAAAAAAAAAACCGGCCACCCCACCACATCTTCATACCCCTCACCCTTTACATGCACGGTCACTTGCCCGGAGCACCACCCCAGCCAATCCCCAACCACCCTGAGCCCTGCGAGCCGTAATACACAGCTAGGACTCTAACATCCAGCCAGCAGTCCTGGACTTGCTCCTACAGCACGGGAAATCCTTCGTGGTGAAGCAGCAGCCCCTGCGCTGCCTGATCTACATAGAAACGCCCTATCGGTGATGTCACCGACAGTGCCTTTCCCAGTCCCCTTGTCTTTCCGCCCTACCCTCCTCCACTCAGCCCACCAACCCGCTGCCGGAGCTGGCGGGGGAAGTGACGTCTGCCTGTCCCTCCTTTCCCTCTCGCCCTTGTCCTTTGGGGAGGTGCGCCGAGACCCCACATCTAGTCTCCCCCAAAGAAGCGACTACTTAACCTGTGTCCGGAGGACCCTTCTGGCGGCCAGCTGGAAGCCTGTGCACCCGTCTTCAAATAATGGCTTTTAATTCACAGACTAAAACTGTTTGGATGAACGGAGGCAAGATGGTGCACTTCCGGGTTCTTCTTCACCAACTTTTCCCGCGCGCGCGAAAATGCAGCCGGCGCCCGGGAAGGTGCAGACCAACTGGGCATGCGCCAGGTGACGTCAATCCGAAGAGACCAAGATTTACCTGGTCGCACCTGCGGAACGCCCCTGACACGCCTGTGCCCCGCCTATTGCCCTCCCACTCCTAGAAAAGCCGCTCCGGAGGGACTCCACGCGAGGCCTTCCTCAGTCCTCCACTCCTGTCGGGATGTCAGGACTGCAGCAACTCCATCGGAGAGCCCCACCGGGGGACTCTGTCGGCCTTCTTTGCCGGAGGCCGACAGACCTCTTTCCCACACCTTAGGTGACCAAAATAAACTTGCAGTTTTGCTCCTACCCTTGCCTAGTCGCTGGTTCTTTTGTGCCCGCTCTGGTGGTCTTAGAAAACAAATCAAAACGTTTAGGATTACAAAGAAAACCAGTTCCTTTCAAACCTGGTTATCTTTGTGAAGTAGCATTCAGATTAAAACTGGAAGCCCTTCAATTTTAGAGAGAAATCATATCTATGAAACTAGAGAGGCTGCTCAGGTGACTGCAAACCAGCCATCCTTACTGGTTTTACCAGCAGTAGTGTTATAAAGAAAGTTTTCCAGTTTTATGAGTCTTGTAGGTTTGTTTTTCTGTTTTTCAAATACAGTATTGTACAAAAAGGAAGCAGAATGTAGTGCTGTCTCAATGTAATGCCTCTCTGGGCCTGAGAATTTGAAAAGGCTCACACTTCTCATAAAAGTTCTCTTCTAGGCCAGGCGCCGTGGCTCACGGCTGCAATCCCAGCACTTTGGGAGGCCGAGGCGGGCAGATCACAAGGTCAGGAGATGGAGACCATCCTGGCTAACATGGTGAAACCCTGTCTCTATTAAAATAGAAAAAATTAGCCAGGCGCGGTGGCGGATGCCTGTAGCCCCAGCTACTCAGGAGGCTGAGGCAGGAGAATGGCGTGAACCCGGGAGGCGGAGCTTGCAGTGAGCTGAGATCATGCCACTGCACTCCAGCCTGGGCAGCAGAGCCAGACTCTGTCTCAAAAACAACAACAACAAGAAGTCCACCTGTCTAGG
>NW_016818779.1:0-1791 GCF_001698545.2 Rhinopithecus bieti
TTATTATTATTATTTTGAGATGGAGTCTCACTTTGTGGCTTAGGTTGGAGTTCAGTGGTGCCATCTTGGCTCACTGCAAGCTTCACCTTCCTGGTTCATGCCATTCCACCTCAGCCTCCCGTGTAGCTGGAACTACAGGCGCCTGCCACCATGCCTGTCTAAGGTTTTTTTTGTTTTGTTTTGTTTTTATTTGTATTTTTAGTAGAGACAGGGGTTTCACTGTGTTACCCAGGATGGTCTTGATCTCCTGACCTCGTGATCCGCCCACCTCGGACTCCTAAAGTGCTGGGATTACAGGCGTGAGCCACCTTGCCCAGCCAGTCTATTGGTTTTATAAAGTCAACCTCAATTTCTTGAAGCTGTCTGGTAATATCTGAAAACATGACATTCCATTCAAAGAATTGATAAAATAACCATTGTCTCCAATTGTGTACTGTTACAATCAAAATAGAATGGATTCTTATGAGTTATGCAAATAACTGTATTGCTATTAAATAGTAATACAAATAGTTTCTGACTCTGGTATCAGTTAGAGAGAAAGGTAAGTGTTTTGATTGTGCTCACAGAAGCATACTTTGCCAAATTGCTGCAAAGATATAAATAAGTTAAAAATAAGAAAATCGTTTGAACTTTGAAAACAACGTGAAAATCAGTAATGTTTCAGACAAAAAAAGTCATAAAAATTCTTCCAGTTCTTCATCAGTTCAGACAAAAGTAGTTAATTCTCATTCTTCTTCTTGCTCAGTTAGCAATTTTATCAGTCCAATTTTTTTTTTTTTTTTTTTTTTTTTTTTTTTTTTTTTTTTGGTCATTAGAGTTTTAAAAATTCTTACCCAGTCCAATTGAGTAATCCACAAGTCTATATTACAGAGGACCTGTCAGGGTCTTTTTATCCTTTGCATGAACCTCCTTGAAGACACAATATTTTAGGATTATAGTTGCTTTCCTAGAAGAAGCGTCAGAATAAAGAAAATTGCTGCTGATAAGAAGACTTAAAATGGCCATGCGGTTTTCAATGGCCTACAATGTTAATAGTGATATTTATGACTAATAACATTATCAAGATATATCAAATTTTAGGAATCTCCTAAAATTTTGGAACACGTATTGATAACATATTCACACACATATAACTCAAAGAAGATTAAATGTTTTAAAATATAATTTGGCAATGCTTCCTACGTAGTGTTTCTGTTTGTTTTTTTTTTTTTTTTTTTTTTTTTTTTGTTTTTTTTTTGACAGAGTCTTACGTTGTTGCACAGGCTAGAGTGCACATCTTGGCTTCCTGCAACCTCCACCTCCTGGGTTCAAGCTGTACTTCTGCCTCAGCCTCCTGAGTAGTGGTATTATAAGCATATGCCACTACGCCCAGCTATTTTTTTTTTTTGTATTTTAGTAGAGGTGGGATTTCACCATATTGGTCAGGCTGGTCTTGAACTCCTGACCTCAAGTGATCCACCCACCTCGGCCTCCCAAAGTGCCAGGATTATAGGCATGAGGCACTGTGCCTGCCTGCTTCCCATATAATTTTAACATATCAAAATAGTATCTATGTCTAAGATTTCTAAGGGCTTTTCCGTAATGTCCAAAATTTATTTGATCTCAAGAAAACTTAATTTTGATTTTGAAATTTGATTTTGAGGTCAGTCAAATATGTTAAAAGTTTAAAACGTGACGAAAATAAGAAAGAGTTAAAATTCTTGACGAAAATAGGATCACAGGTCCCTCAAAATAAATGTCGTTCATTTAGTCAAGGTGATATTTAAAAAATTTTGACAAGTAAAAACATTT
>NW_016818780.1:0-1124 GCF_001698545.2 Rhinopithecus bieti
TCAAAAAAAAAAAAAAAAAAAAGAAATGCTGCCCCAATGTTGCTGAGGTTTATGATATATTTGCTAGAGAAAGCTTTAATAAAATTTGGAACTTGCTTTGCATTTAAATTTTATTCTGTGTGATTTTTCTGTTTTTAATACAAACATTTTCTAGGGGTCCATCCTTAACTGTCCAACCTCTGTATCGGCCCTACAAACAGCAAAATCAAGTTAAATTTCTGGGTCGCCGGTCCAAGCAAGCTCAAATGAAAGTTGAGAAAATGAGAAAGGTGTATTTGGCAAAAGAAAAAAATACTTCTGAGGTGACTGTAAGTTTAACTTGTACTGAATTCATTGTTTTGGACAATATTCAAACTGTCTGTAAAGTAGCTGTACTTACGTAAATGAAATTTTCCTAATCTAAAGTTCAAGGCTGAAACACATTTGACACATTTATCATGAATAGTATAAAGCGAATTTCATCTTGGTAATATTTTTTAAAAATTCTTAATATTGGTAGCAATTCTGATAAAAAACCAGCTGTTTTGACTCCATATCAGCATGAGTTGGCAAAAAAATTATTTTCTCTGTATGTTCACACTGTTGATTCAGCACATCTCTGATGGTGGTTTTCTCAAAATGGAAGTCATTTCTATCTAAATTTATTAAGAACTATGCTATATAAAGTCTGCCTCAGTATACTTTTACATCATAGGAATTTACAACAGACATGTATTCATGTATTACTTTGTAATTTAAAAAATCGCTGTAAATATTTTGAGATGAGGATAAATATAGTCAAATATTAAAATATAAAGTAGTAAAAACCAAATATATAATACTTCCTACTTTTATTGATAATTCTGCCTAGGAACCAAAAACAGACCCATTAGGTACAAAGGATAACTGTCATCTCCACTCCATCTTTTGACATTGTGAAAACTAAGGAATCTATGTCAGAGCATCAGCTGGAAAAAGAAAGAAAAGGACTCATTTTCCTGGTATCGAAACTTGGCAGTTGGTGATTCTCCATCATGATAATGCACAGTTAATTGACAGAAAACCAAAGTTGTTTAACAATCTGCTTGTCTGTCTATAAATGATGAGTATGAGTAATAAAGGAAAATAACATAGAATAAGTCCTG
>NW_016818781.1:0-439 GCF_001698545.2 Rhinopithecus bieti
GTCATATCACTGTGTTACACTGTACTTTTCATTGTGCAGTTTGATAAAACTGTTTTCGAGTAATTTGCAACAGGATATTTGGTAGCGGATTGAAGCCTATGGTGAGAAAGGAAATATCGTCAGATAAAAACTTGAAAGAAGCTTTCTGAGAAACTTCTTCATGATGTGTGAATTCATTACAGGGAGTTAAACCTTTCTTTTCATAGAGGAGTTTTCTAACACTGTTTTCATGGAATCTGCACATGGATGTTTGTGCACACATTGAGGCATATGGTGTAAAAGGAAGTAGCCTCAGATGAAAACTAGAAAGATGCTTTCTGAGAAACTGCTTTGTGATGTGTGAATTCATCTGACAGAGATACACCATTCCTTTCATTAAGCAGTCTGCTAACACTCGTTTTTGTGGAATCTGCCAAGGGATATTTTGGAGAGCATTGAA
>NW_016818782.1:0-208 GCF_001698545.2 Rhinopithecus bieti
GTGTGTGAGTGTGTGAGTGTGTATGTGTCTGTGTGAGTGTGTGTGTATGTGTCTGTGTGTGTGTGAGTGTGTGTGTGTGTGAGTGTGAGTGTGTGAGTGTGTGTGTGTGAGTGTGAGTGTGTGAGTGTGAGTGTGTCTGTGTCTGTGTGTGTGTGTGAGTGTGTCTGTATCTGTGTGTGTGTGAGTGTGTGAGTGTGTCTGTGTCTGT
>NW_016818783.1:0-4200 GCF_001698545.2 Rhinopithecus bieti
AAGGAATTCTTAGAGTTGACACTGAAAATGTCCAAGAAAATTTTATGATTTGGACTTCATTAAAATTACAGACTTCTGCTCTTCCAAAAACCACTATAAGAGGGTGAAAATATGAGCTACACATTAGACAAAAATGTCTGCATGCTGCATATCTGAAGAAAAAAACCTTGCATCTAGAATATATAAAGAATTCTTAAAGCTTAACATCAGAAAGTAAACAATATAGTTAGGAATTGGCAAAATATATGGAGAGACATTTTCCTGAAGAGGCTATATATATGGCAAACAAGCATATGAATATATGTTCAAAATCATTAGGTCATTGGAGAAAATACAAATGAAAGCCACAAAGAGATGCAACTTAAAACACACTTACTAGAATGGCTAAAATACAAGAAATTGTAACAACATAAAATTCTGATGAGGATGCAGTGCACCTAGATAATTGATACGTTGTTGGTAGTACTGTAAGATAGTACAGAAAGTAAAATCAGTTTGGCAGTTTCTTAGGAAACTGTTCATACAATTACCATATGACACAGCAATTGCACTCTTGGGTATTTATCTCAGAAAAATGGACACTTATGTTCACACAAAATCCTGTAGATGAATGTTCAGAGTAACTTTACTTGCAATTGTCAAAAATTGAACCAGTGCAAATGCCCTTTAATTGGTTAATGGTTAAACTGTTTACTTCTACACCATGGAATACTACTCAGCAATAAACAGGAATGAGCTTTTGATACATGCAAGAACTCAGTGAAACTTAAGGGAATTATGCTTAGTGAAAAAAGGCAACCACAAAATATTACATATAATGTGATTCCATTTATACAGCATTTTTAAAGTGACACAATTACAGAAATCAAACAGAGCAAATGGTAGTCACATATTACATATACAGAAACAAATATAAGATTTACAGCATACTTTTGTCTGAATCTATGTTAACCTGATATTAGTGAATTAATATCTTTAAAGTATTGAAAGAAAAACCTGTCAATTCAATTCTCTTTATTTTTGTATATTTAGCAGCACACTTCTAAATAACCCATGGTCAAAGAGGAAGCATAAGAGATGCTAAATACCCTTTGAATTAAATGAAACCAGAATCACAATATATCAAAATTTGTGGTACACAGCTGAGGTAGAGCTTGGGGGAAATTTTATAGAATTAAATGCTTACATTAGTAAAGAATAAAGGTCTAAAATGATTTAATATTTCCCCTTAAGTAACTAGGGGAAGTAGAATATTTCAGACCCAAGGCATGTAGAATGAAGAAAAGCTAGAGCAATAAATAAGTAATAAAAGTAAAAACAAAAAAGAGAAATCAAAATTTAAAATAAACAATAAGGATAATCAATAAAATGAAATGATATTTCTGCAAGATGAAAAAAAGAATGCCTGTAATTGGTCTAATGAAGACAAAATAAAACACAAAGAAAGCACAAATTACCAACATAAGAAACAAAAGAGGAGACATCACTACATATGCTTCCAAAACTTAAAGCATGAGTGAATATTTTAAAAATTCTATGTCAATAAATTTCATACATAAAATGGACCACAATTCTTGAAAATCAAACATTACCAAAATTTATTGAAAAAAACAGATTAACCCAAACAAAGATAATTAGTAAACAAATACCATTTTCAGTTAAAATATCTTGCATGGGGAAAATCCAAGGCTAAAGATGTCTTCAGTGGCAATATATAATAAACTTTTAAGGAGAACTAAAAGCAATGCTACAAATACTCTTCTAGAAAATAAAAGAGGAGAGAAATTTTCAAATAATTTTATGAGTCACAAATTCGCAAGACATCAAGTCGGACAAAGACATTACAAGAAGAGAAAACTAAAGACCAAGCTCCTTCATGAACTTTGACAAACAGTCCTGAAAAACATATGTTAATAAATCAAATCCAGCAATATATAGGAAGGATAATATATCATGACTAAGTAGGGTTTATTACATGAATACCAGTTTGTTTCAACATGGGAAAATTAATCAATGTAATTCAAAATATCAACAAGAAAAAAATCCAAATTATATAAGATTTATCTCAATAGATGCAGGAAAAGCAGTTGACAAAGTTAACATCTATTGGAAAATTCTCAACAAACTAGGAATATAAGGAAATTTTCACAACCTGAGAAAAGGCATGTCTGGAATATATACAGTTAGCATCAGACTTCCTGGTGAAAGACTTAATTCTTTATCATATCAGAAACAAGGTAAGGATGTTCACTTTCACCACTTGTATTCAACATAATATTGTAGGTCCTAGCCAGTGCAATCATGTACGGAAAGTAAATAAAAGGCAGGTAAATTGAAAAAGAAGTAATTAAACTATATTTATTTTCAGATGTCATGATTGTCTATTTATAAAAAAACAAATAATCTTCCAAAAAATCTGTTATACCTGAGAAGCAAGTTTTTCACCATCACAGAATGCAAAGTCCATATATAAAAGTCAATTGAAATTTTATACTCCATCAATGAACAACTGAAAATTTAAATGAAGAAAACACTACTATTTATAATGGTATTGAGAGATGAAATACTCATAAATAAGCCTAACAAAATGTAATGCTTATGTGCTGAAAAATATAAAACATTTCTCCAGTGGGATTTGATGGTGTGATGTCTCACAGAAAGTTCTCCGCTCCCAGACACGGGTCCCTCGGCTTCCTGCCTTGAAAGCGCAGCAGCAGGCATCATGGGAAGGTGAAGAGCTTCCCCAAGGATGACCCTTCCAAGCTGGTCCACACAGCCTTCACAGCCTTCTTGAGATAAAAGATTGGCATGACCCACATCGAGAGGGGAAGTCAATAGGCCAGGATCCAAGGTGAGTATGAAGGGGTGGTAGAGGCTGTGGCCATTGAGGAGACAACCACCCATGGTGGTTGTGGCCATTGTGGGATATGGGGAAACCCCTCGAGGCATCTGGACTTTCAAGACCATCTTCGCTAAGCACATCAGCAATGAGTGCAAAAGGCGTTTCTACAAGAACTGGCATAAATCTGAGAAGAAGGTCTTTACCAAGTACTGCAAGAAATGGCAGAAAGAGGATGGCAAGAAGCAGGTGTAGAAGGACTTTAGCAGCATGAAGAAGTACTGCCAAGTCATCCGTGTCATTGCCCACACCCAGATACACCTACTTCCTCTGCACCAGAGGGCCCACCTGATGGAGATCTAGGTGAACTGAGGCAACATGGCTGAGAAGCTGTACAGGGCCTAGAAGAGGCTCGAGCAACAGGTACCTGTGATCCAAGTGTTTGGGCAGGATGAGATGATCGAAGTCATTGGGGTGACCAAGGGCAAAGGCTACAAAGGGGTCACCAGTTGTTGGCACACCAAGAAGCTGCCCCACAAGACCAACCGCGGCTTGTGCAAAGTGGCCTGTACTGGGGCATGGCATCTTTCCCATGTGGCTTTCTCTGTGGCATGCACTGTCCAGAAAAGCTACCATCATGGCACTGAGATCAACAAGAAGATCTGTAAGATCGGCCAGGGTTACCTTATCACGGACGGCAAACTGATCAAGAACAATGCCTCCATTGACTATGACCTGTCTGACAAGAGCATCAACCTCTGGGTGGCTTTGTCCACTGTGGCGAAGTGACCAATGATTTTGTCATGCTAAAAGGCTATGTGGTGGGAAGCAAGAAGCGAGTGCTCATCCTCTGCAAGTCCTTGCTGGTCCAGACCAAATGGCAGGCTCTGGAGAAGATTGACTTTAAGTTCATTGACACTACCTCCAAGTTTGGCCATTGCCACTTCCAGACTATGAAGGAGAAGAAAGCATTCATGAGACCACTCAAGAAAGACTGAATTGCAAAGGAAGAAGGAGCTTAATGCCAGGAACAGATTTTGCAGCTGGTGGGGTCTCAATAAAAATTATTTTCCACTGAAAAAAATAAATAAATATGAATAAAACATTTCTGTGAGAAATCTAGAAAGATCTAAGTAACAGGAGAGATACAGAGTGATCATAGATTACAAAACAATATATTAAGATAATTAAGATATCAAATCTCCTGGTATGAATCAAGGCATTCTCAATCAAAATTCCATCAGGCTGTTTTATTTTCATAAAAGTTATCAAGCTAATTATAAGTTTTATATGAAAAAGTCAAAGAACCTGGAATTACACAAACAACTTTAAGGAAAACAGAATTCAAGGTATTTTACTAT
>NW_016818783.1:7221-8438 GCF_001698545.2 Rhinopithecus bieti
GTGTGTGTGTGTGTGTGTGTGTGTATAGAAACTCAAATACCTTTTGAGAAAGAGTCTAGGTCTGAACTAATAACACAGAGTGAAAATAGTAAATTTTCCCTTTGGCTAAATCTGCCTTTCACCTCATGCAAGCTTTCTTGACTATTCCACCCCTGCCGCCCCCCACACATACACATTGATTATACTCTTGCCCCTCCATATTTCTTCCTCATTCTATTTCTACTTTATTTGATTGCATATGTTGTCTAGTTCAGTGATTGCCAAGCCTGGATGATCATCAGAGTCATTGAAGAAGCCTTAAAAAATACAGATGCCTATTCACTCCAAACATACCGAGCAATGATCATTAGGAATAGAAACCTGGGATCTGTATTTTTGAGTAGCTTATCTGCGTGATTTGGATAATCACCCAGACTTAGGGCAAACTTAAGTCTAAATGGTGTAAATGGTCCCTGTCTAAAATGTTTAAATGGTTCCTCGAATGACTCTACAACTAGGTTCCTCAAATGACTCTACAACTAGATTCCAAGTGCCTAAGTTTTGTAATAAGTTTTCCTGTGTCTATGAGAAGACTGATAGGATAATAGGAATTTAAAAAAATGGATGCTTGATGATCAAGACTAGTTAATCGTGTCCATGCCAACTTATTTTATGGCAAGGGTAAAGCATTCCATTTTTATTGGCATAACTCAGTTTCCATGACCATTCATAGTCTCTCATGGCCTGCCCACAGGACTCTGTGCTTGAAACTCCATCCTCTAAACTGTCCTAGTCAAACTTTTGTTTTTTAAAAAAGTGATTACAAGAGGTTTTAGTTTGTACGCCGATGAAACTTGCAGATGATCCAAAGATAGATAAAATTCTGCCATACATTGAATGACATAAGAGATTCAAAATTCCCTGGCCATGTTGAGATGTTCAGCCCAAACCAAAATGGTTTAATTTGACAGAGACTGATGTAGTTATAACACCATACTCCATTCCACTTTCAAGAATCACTCCTCAAAATAAGGAATTAGGCAGTCTTATGTTTAAAGAATTTTATCACAGTATATTTTAAATAGGCAAATAATTATAATTCTAATTTTTGAACAACAGATTTAAGTAGCGCTAAAGGTCCAAAGAAATGATTAAACATCGGCCCGGCGCGGTGGCTCAAGCCTGTAATCCCAGCACTTTGGGAGGCCGAGGCGGGCGGATCACGAGGTCAGGAAATC
>NW_016818783.1:11384-23108 GCF_001698545.2 Rhinopithecus bieti
ATATTTTCTTCCAAGTGTTATTAGCTTTTCTTACTATAGATGCTCCTTGACTAAAAATGGGATTATGTCCTGATAAGCCTGTTGTATTTTGAAAGAATTGTTAAGTAAAAATGCATTTAATATACCTAACCTACTAAACATTATAGCTTAGCTTAGTCTATCTTAAATGTGCTCAGGACTCTGACATTAGCCTATAGTTGGGCAAAAATATCTTAACACAAAGTATATTTTATAATAAAGTTTTGAATATCTCATGTAATGTACTAAGTACCATACTGAAAGTGAAAAACAGAATAGTTATATGGGTACTCAAAGTACAGTTTCTACTGAATGTGTATTACTTTTGCTCCACCTTGAAGTAAAAAAAATTGTAAGTAAAACCATCATAAGTCAGGGACCATCTGTATATATATATATATCTCATTCTTAGGGAATTTATTTTATTGTATTCTGTGAGATGAAGGTATAACAGCATTTTTTCAGATAAATAACATATTGCCCCAACCTATTACCTAAGTGTCTCAGTGTCAGTATTATTTATAACTTCTAAAACACAAAAATTGAAAACATAAAGTCACAGGAAATTTATCAATGGCAATTACAAATAACTAAAGAATAAAAATAAACATATACATACCACTTTTTCAGTATTTTATGGGTACAAAAACATTATTTGGCCTAACTAAAAAATCAGGGTATTCATATGTTACAACTTCCATTATCTAAATGTAAAGTGGAAGAAAATACATCAAAATTTTAACAATCATTATCTATACATCGTTGGGTTATGTGTTTCATTTTTTATGCTCTATATTTTATAAGATACATTTGATAAGCATGCATTACTTAAACAGCTTTTAGGCATTTAAGAAATCAATTACCTAATAACAGTCCAAAGGAAGTAAACCTGGGCAGAAACTCATGTGAAAAAGATTCTGGGAATGTTTGTTGATCACAAGATTATTATAAAAGAATGATAAACATAGACTAGCTATCCAGGAATCTACATTAACATAAATATAATGACCAATTTGTGGATAGCAATAGTCCCACACATTTCTATAATGCCTGTCAACAAAGATTATATGGTCTTTTATTTTGAGTTCTGTATTTTGAAGAGAGCATTAAAAAGCTAGAAAACATTCAGAAAAGGTTTACCAGAGGAGCTGGGGTTCTATCTTTTTTTAAAAAAACAATTAATTAACTGACTAATTGTTGTGAAAATGGTTAAACAAACCAAAAATACCAATCAGTACAAGACTAAGAGGGAAATTTCTCTTCATATATTTGAAAATTATCTTAGACAAGAGTTAGTTTCCTGTCACCCTGAAAGACAGGACTGAAACCAGTTGGAGAAGTAGATTTTACCACAGCAGTTCAGATAGAAACAAGATGGTCACCTGTCAGGACCAGTATATAAAGATTTCTACTTTAAGTGGCAAGGTAGATTGGATGTCCCAACATGTTTATTTCAAACTTGAAACTCTCTGACTCTAGGATTATCTAATCACTTTCACTTAGGAAAACATGTTCTTCTATAACATTTAGTATCATCTGGAAAGGATAAATTCAAATTTGACTTACTCATTCTTACGGCTATAAGTCTATTTTAGGCTAAGAATTGTAATATTCATAGGAAAAAAAGTGTATATTAATATTATGAAAGTTTCCCAAAAAACAAAAAATTAAGTTAGAAGGTGTTTTTAAATTTCATCATAATATGCTCTGGAGAGTCATTCAAGTAATAGTATTTCAGTTAGTGTAAAGAATATGTATTATGATGCTGTTCATATGATACTCATAATGCTTTAGGCATGGCAGAAAATATGAATTATAACCAAAATTCACAGTACAGTAGCATCACCATGGTATCAAAGGTCATTGTTGTTCTCATAATTCATTGAAAATATCATGATTTAAGAACTAAATGTCACATAAACTTTATTATTATGATGAAAGATGTGTAATTATACTTCTTGAAAGATATTCAATCTAGTGACATTAGAGATTATAAAGCAAAACAAGGGTACTACCAATTATAACTTGAGTTATTTATCAAGTTGACATAAAACTTTTGTGCTCATATCAGAACTGTGTCTATTTTGTCAATTTGTAGCCCAGATGACAGGTTCATTTTGAGTCCTTTCATTTGAACTACCTATGAGTATCACTAAATACCAATGGATATTGGGGCAATCACAGAATTGTTGGGTATAGCCAGGTCAGCCCTTGTGAAAACAAGAGCTCTGATGTCCTTACTAGATGGACACGTTAATTTATCTATTAATCATTAACTAAGTTTCTAATAATTGTCATCTAAACCCTAAAGGTGGTAGGAAGATGTGTAAGATGTTATCCCTGCCATTAAGTTGTTTATAATTTAATCAACATTATAAGGTTTGTGCACAAATGAATAATTCAGGATACAAGGTGATAAACACCATAAAAGAGGGGAAATTAAGATGTACTTGGAGTTCAAATGAGATACATATTGCTTTTGGATAGGGAGAATATGAACAAAATAGTATTTAAGTTAAGCCATAAACAAATATTTAGAATTTGAACTTAGAGAGATATTGGGACAAGAGAGTAAGATATTACAGGACAGAGGCAATTGTAACAACAACAACAACAAAAACAACAACAAAACTACTGAGATGTAAAAAACATATTTGGTAACCGTGAACAGTGCTGAATAAATAAAGTGAGAGATATGAGGGAATGTACTGAGAGATAAGACTGGAAAGACAAGTTAGGAGCAGAGAATATGGGGAGTGCATTGCTAAACAACTTGAAATTTGTTTGGTATGGAGGAGCGTCTGAGGGTTGGGCAATTAGTAACTTTAGGATACCTCACCTCTCAGAAATGTCTTCACTGTGTGCCTGACAGGAAGAGTATATGGGCACATGTTCTTCTTTCATAGGCTCTCAAACACATTATAGCTTTGATTTTTGAAAGAGCTCAGAGACTAACTGGAGTGTACCTAAAGATCTGTGCTGGAGATTAATCTAATTTGCTTGTTTCTCTTCTGGACTCCAACACTTTTACTGAAGGTTGTCACATACAGGTATTATTGAGTAGGGGTCAGGGAAAAAAATAATACCAACATCAGATTAAATGTAAGAGTCAGAAAGTGAAATCTTCAGCCAAACTACATAATTTAACATACAGTTTTGAATAATGTTATTTGTCATATTATCCATGCACATTCTTCTTAATGGATATAAGTAACTGACAGTGCCTATATTTTGATCCAGGAGTGAATGTAAGATTATCAGACTCTCCCTCAGTTACTACATATGTAGTCAATTTTTGCATTTGACATATGATGATAAGGCTCCCCAGTAGAAATTCTGGAATTGAGTTAGTAAAATATACATAGGCTATGACACATTATTTACAGAGATAACATAGGCAATAAATAATGGTAATGTAATTGCAAGACAAGAAGCAGGTTGATTCCCTTTAATAAAAACATATTGAGCACTTAACTTGTTGCCTAGCATAATATGGTGGCGTGCAGCAATAGAAGAGATCTTGATAAAGTGATCATATAATTTATTATTGAAATGAGAACACTTTTGAGAAAGAACTCACTATTAAATTATGATGGAATAGCAAGTGGTATAACATGCCCATCCTGAGAAAACTAAGATGTATAGACATTCTCGATTTAGAGGACATGGTCTGTATCTTGCTGGAGTCAGCATGTCAAAAACTCTTGCTATACAAAGTAGCATGCAAGATGGTATGAGTTGAAAAACAAATAAGACTTCAAAGAAGGAACTATAACAATCAATAAAATAAGATTTGATATTTAAACACATGAGAAACTATTGACAAAACGTAAAGATCAAGATAAAGGTAGATGCTGGAAGAAGTTTAAATAAAAGTTAAAAGGTTGAAGTGAAGTGAGTGTGAGGGGGAGCCTGAAGAAGTGTGATGGACCCAAGTCTATACTTATTTTGGAATGAGTGTCTGAATAGCATTTTAAAAAAATGATTTAATTGACTCCCATTGGCTGTCCTTGAAAAGCAGTTTAAGAAGATAACACTTCTTACTTCCCCTGTAAGAAGTGATTTTCCTCTTATAAAGCCAATTCCAATTATGGATTTCATGCATGTCAGGCTCAATAGGCAGGGATATGATTACATCGGAAAGTGGTATGCAATGTGTGCACTTTAAAATTACTCAGAGAATAATAGTTTGCAATCTTTATGTAAATCAGTAAGCCTTTCTGCCTCTATCACTCCCTCCCAGCATTGCAGGAGAAGTGCAAACCTCAGCCCTTTGGGAAAAAAAGTGATGATGAAATATTAATAAAGATTACTGACAAAGTAAGCAGTATGACTCAGGTTGCATAGAGCCATGGAACCTAGATGTTGAACAAATTTATTCAGCAACAGGGCAAGTTATTCAGATGCTTTAAAGCAGATGATATCATCTCTATAAATTGCAGGGAGCTTTTGAGAGTGTGGCAGCATTTTGATTTAGGGGGAGGGGAAATTTGAAAGAAGGGAGTAATTTTATTAGGATTAAAAAGTAGGCAAAAAGGAAGGAAAATTGTAATGAAAATCTCCGTGCACGTCCACAAAATAGCATGGAGGCCTTCATTTTCTCTCTAAAATAGTTACATTTTCCACGGTCTTGTCTTTTTGACCACGATGGCAATTGATTTAAGTTATACATGCTCCTCAGCAAAAGGCTACTGTGCTGAGGCTTTCAGATCATATGTACATGTGACTGTCCAAAGTGAAATTTGTTTAAAACAAATCAAGTAATAGGACTTGGACATTTCCAGTGGTAGGCGAAACAAGTAAGTCAGAAACAATTTTACCCATGTAAATGGGTTTGTATCTTAAAGACTTAGCTGGTAACACACTTTTGGGGAAAGGTCAAAAGGGAAATACTGTCTCTTAAATATAGAATGAACACATGTCCTGCCCTTCCTAAGATTCCTTTCCTGAACTCAAGGGTTATTTATTCCTAGGGTAAGGTGTGGTGGTGGGGCAAGGAGAGATGGAGTGAGGGGTTACAATTCTATTCAAGTGTCTGAGGGACTTAATGGTCAACAGGAATGTTTGAAGCAGCCACTGCATGTCATCTCTGGTAACCCCTCAAGCTTTGCAAGGATAGGTCGTGAGTGGAAGGTTGCTATGTGTGTACCTGCCATATTCAGGTTGTGCTGTTGGTACCTTCTTTCACCACCTCTGAGAAAGTCTTCTCATTATCGTTATTCCAACTCCATCACAAAATAAATTGACCATGAGAGATACTTCACATGGATAAATTTCAACATTGAAAAGTAAAATGAGGCAGCCTATATTAATCAGGAGATATACCCATTTTATGCATGAGAAGTTTGAGGCCTAGAGAGGCCTCCAGTGACTTGTTCAAGGTCAACAAATGAGGTACCAAGGAAACACAAAAAAAATATTCTCAAGGTCTCCTAAATCCTAGCTGAGTTCCTTTCTTTGAAAGCATACTACTGACTTGAAACCTTTAAAAACCCACATGGTCTCCTTTGATAGATATTTTCCTATAGGCTAGAAAGGTAACTGTCATTTTTATAAAGCAAAAGTTATTAAAGAAGAAGACTACAGCTATTTCTCAAAGATTGTAGTTCAGTTATATCTCTGACAGTGAATAACTCATTAAACATGAAACTCAGGTGAGAACCCAGGGGGTAGAGTGAGGGCATCCTGACTTCAAATTTTTCAAAGGAAGAAGAAAAGTTCCATTATTATATTCAAAGGACTTTAGAGGATTGTTGTGGTACTGTTGCATAGGACCAGTAGATTTTTTTTTTTTTTTTCAGACAGTCTCGCTGTGTTGCCAGGCTGGAGTATGATGGAGCGATCTCGGCTCACTGCAACCTCCACCTCCTGGGTTCAAGCGATTCTCCTGCCTCAGTCTCCCGAGTAGCTGGGACTACAGGCGTACACAACCATGCCCAGCTAATTTTTGTACTTTTAGTAGAGGCGGGGTTTCTCTATGTTGATCAGGATGGTCTCAATCTCTTGACCTTGTGATCCGCCCGCCTCGACCTCCCAAAGTGCTGGGATTACAGGCATGAGCCACCATGCCCGGCCAGCGCCAGTAGATTTTCAAAGCCAAAAGAATAGTCATTCTTCATGACTGAGGATTTAATGGGACATAGACCTGGGATATCAAGATACAAGCTGGAACTGCAAAAGACCAACTGAGCTTTGCTGTAAACCATTAACTGCTATTAGTAAATACATTAAATAGATATATTTAAAATTTTTTGTTTTACATGTGGACCATGAGCCTTCCAGAGAAGATTTCATTCAGTTAAATAATAGCATGGGTGAGGATCCTGCTATGCTATGCAATTCACACACATTGGCAAAATTAAAGTGCTGTTTTTCTTTTATTGACAGGCACTAAAGACTAATGAACTACAGAGACTATTAGTTCAAACAAACTATGAAGAATGTCAACATAAGAAATGTAAATATGCCCATAATTAATAAATTTAATAATCATTTCCTTCTTGTCAAGGGTATTCAGTCAAATCTGGTGTTCATAAAATAAGATGGATGTGTGTGTGTGTTTGTGTGTGTGTGTATATATACACACACACACACTATATATACACTATATATAGTGTGTACATATGTATACATATACATATATATGTATATATGTAAGAATATCAGACTTCCAGCAACTTCAGTGCTGAACTGAGAAATAGACAAACAGATAAACCTAAGATTTTTCTTATAATACTCCCATGAACTAAAGCTCAAGTCTTTTATACCATAAAGTATTTTGACCCTTTTTCAGATTCATATATTGATATATCAGAATCTATCTATATAAATATATATACATCATTTTATATACACTTACTTATCTCATTGATATGGTTTGGCTTTGTGTTCCCACCCAAATTTCATCCTGAATTGTATTCCCGTAATTCCCACCTATTGTGGGAGTGACCTGATAGGAGATAATTGCATCATGGGAGTGGTTTTTCCCATACTGTTCTCATGGTAGTGAATAAGTCTCACAAGATATGGTGGTTTTATCGGGGGTTTCCACTTTTGCATCTTCCTTATTTTCTCTTTGCCTGCTACCATCCATGTAAGACATGACTTGTTCTTCTTTGCCTTCTACCATGATTGTGAGGCTTCCCCAGACATGTGAAACTCTAAGTCCAGTTAAACCTCTTTCTTTTGTAAATTGCTGAGTCTTGGGTATTTCTTTATCAGCAGTGTGAAAATGAACTAATACAGTAAATTGGTACCTGTAGAGTAGGGCATTGCTGAAAAGTTACCCAAAAATGTGGAAGTGACTTTGGACCTGGGTAACAGACAGAGGTTGGAACAGTTTGGAGGGCTCAAAAGAAGACAGGAAAATGTGGGAAAGTTTGGAACTTCCTAGATACTTGTTGAATGGTTTTGCCCAAAATGCTGATAGCAATATGGACAATAAGGTCCAGGCTGAGGTGGTCCCAGATGGACATGAGGAACTTATTGGGAACTGGAGCAAAGGTGACCCTTGTTATGTTTTAGCAAAGAGACTGGCAGCATTTTGCCCAGTTCTAGAGATTTGTGGAACTGTGAACTTGAGAGAGATGATTTTAAGGTATCTGGGCAAAGACATTTCTAAGCAGCAAAGCATTCAAGGGATAACTTGGGCCCCGATAAAAGCATTCAATTTTAAAAGGGAAACACAGCATAAAAGTTGGAAAAATTTGCAGCCTGACACTGTGATAGAAAAGAAAATTCTATTTTCTGAGGAGAAATTCAGGCCAGTTGCACAAATTTGCATAAGTTATGAGGAGTCAATGTTAATCCCCAAGACAATGGAAAAGGAGTCTCCAGGGCACGTCTGAGGTTTTCACAGCAGCTCCTCCCATCACAGGCCTGGAGGTCTAGGAGGAAGAAGTGGTTTCATGGGCTGGGCCCAAGGTCCCAGAGCTGTGTGCAGCCTAGGCACTTAGTTCCCTGAGTCCAGCCACTCCAGCCACAGTCCAGCCCTGAAAGGGGCCAATGAAGAACTCAGGTCATGGTTTCAGATGGTGCAAGCCTCCGGCCTTGGCAGCTTCCACGTAGTTTTGAGTCTGCAGGTGCACAGAAGTCAAGAATTGAGGTTTGGGAACCTCCACCTAGATTTCAGAAATTTGCTGCAGGGATGGGATCCTCATGGAGAACCTCTGCTAGGGCAGTGTGGAAGCGAAATGTGGGGTCACAGCCCCCACACAGAGTCCCTACTGGGACACCACTTAATGGAGCTCTGAGAAGAAGGCCTTTGTCCTCCAGACCCCAGAAGTGTATATCCACTAACAACTTGCACCATATATCTGGGAATGCTGCAGAAACTCAATGCCAGCCCATGAAAGCAGCTGGGAGGGAGGCTGCACTTGGCAAAGCCACAGGGGCGGAGCTGCTCAAGACCATGGGAACCCACCTCTTGCACCATCATGACCTAGATGTGAGACATGGAGTCAAATGAGATCATTTTGGAGTCTCAAGATTTGACTGCTCCGCTGGATTTCAGACTTGCATTGGCCCTGTAGCCCCTTTTTTTCTGGCCAATTTCTTCCATTTGGAGTGGTTGTATTTATCAAATATCTGTACCCCCATCGTATCTGGGAAATAACTAGCTTGCATTTGATTTTACAGGCTCATAGGCAAAAGAGACTTGTCTTTTCTCAGATGAGACTTTGGACTGCGGACTTTTGAGTTAGTGCTGAAATGAATTAAGACTTGGGGGACTGTTGGGAAGGCATGGTTGGCTTTGAAATGTGAGGACATGAGATTTGGCAGAGGAGAGGGGCAGAATGATATGGTTCGGCTCTGTATCTTCATCCAAATCTCATCTTGAGTTGTACTTCCATAATTCCCATGTGCTGTGGGAGAGGTCTGATGGATAATTGAATAATGGGGGTGGTTTTCCCTATACTATTCTCGTGGTACTGAATAAGTCTCATGAGATCTGCTGGTTTTATCAGGGGTTTCTGCCTTTGTGTCTTCCTCATTCTCTCTTTGCCTGCTGCCATGCATATAAGATGTGACTTGCTCTTCCTTGCCTTCCACCATGATTGTGAGGCTTCCCCAGTCACGTGGAACTCTAAGTCTAATCGAACCTCTTCCTTTTGTAAATTGCTCTGTCTTGGGTGTATCTTTATCAGCAGTATGAAAACAGACTAATACACTCATTCTCCAATCTATAGAAGATTAAAAGTAGCAAATTAAAAGGTAAACACAAGTAAAGAAAGTTGTCAGTACAGGTGACAGACTGCAATGAAAAATGGCAGACATTCTTGTAGCAAGCTGAAGGACAAAATCTCTATGACTATACCCAAGCAATTAAAAGCATTGTATTTGGGGCTATTTGGAGTATGGATGACATATTTCAATAAATACAAAGAGCACAATATGCTACATAAGCTGATATTTGACAGTCATATTGATCTGTTTTTGAGTCATGAAGCAAGATAGTTTTATATTCTGTTAGATTTTGTTTATCATCTTGTATATAAATTTGTATAAAATATAATGTATTTCTTGCTGATTTTCTAAACATTTTAGCTCTTAAAAGGCAAGTTTTAGTTTTCTAGAAAGCTAACATTTTTAGAATACCTCTTTCCTTGATGATGCTAGATTAAAAGTAAATTACCATGTGTATATGTGTATGTGGGAAGAAATGTGGAATCTGAGTACACGGAAAGAATTTCAACATGGACATCAACATATACAGAAGTGGAGCCCCTCTTAGGGTGTGGGGGAGGCGGGTTCTAGACTGAGGCCTCTGACTGTATAAACAACTTAATTTTAAGACCACATAAAATTAATGGGCTCATATGAAGTATAGTGGTTAATTGATGAAGATTTAGAATATTGGGTAGATCAAGATGATTTAGAACAATGGATACAAAAGAGTTACTTTTGTATTGGTTAAGGCAAAAAGTATATGTGAAGATTCTTCATAGTGTTCAGGCACTGTCTCTTTCTGTTAAGGTCTAGAAATTATATCTTTGAGTGTTTTATTGTCAAATGTGTTATTTCTGGCTAATTTCACATCTCTCACTATGACAAAAGATAGCAATATCGTTATTATTCATAATACTATGAGCATTCATGACCAGTTTATTTTAAAATAATGTACATCTTCCAGCTCCTGCATTGCTCTAATGCCATTTATTTAATGTTGGTTACCCTATCACTCATGGCAGTACCTCATTCATCCTACCCCTTGTGAATACTGACTTCCAGTGCTTTTCTTGAAAGTTTATTACTATTCTTCATTGATGGTGATCACAAATGTAAGTCCCATCCAGAGTATGCAGAAAAATGTGAGCAATATTTTGTTTTATGGTCATGCTAAATTTATCAATCAGAATTTTATGACATAAAGACACATCTTCCAACAATGTCTTCTTTTGAACTCTTTAGACCATAATCAATACATTTATTGAATATAATGTTTTTCAATGTTGATAGCATCCCTATATTTTACACATAGCTATCAGCAGGGAGGATAGACAAGGGACCCACAGGAAGAGTAAGAACAATGGTTCCATTTTCTCAAGAAATGCCCATCCTTCATCTAGCACAGCTTATGACCAACCTGAGAGAGTGTTATATTTTAACATCAATAGAAAGCAAGAGAGGTCATTGTGGGGTAGTGGCCTCAATAACCCACAGAGGAGACAGGTGCAGCCATCTCCAGAGGACTGCCTAACACATGACACAAAGCCTATGGAGGACATAGGATGGCCATACTGGGTGCTAGCAGCATACAGCACACAAGGTAAATGTTTACACATGCAGATAAAGACCAAGTAGAGATGAGGGACCATCAGTTCTCAGAAAACTGAACAAATCCTGTGTCCATTTTGAAAGTCACCCCAAATCAGCATGTCAGCATTATTTGGGCTGTCAAATATCACATAATCTTGTGAAAGAAATACAGTGCTTGAACTGTAATGCAGCCACTGTGCCCCAATATGATTCCATAGATAGGAAGCTTGAAGCTTCCCAGGGCATCTTGTAAACTTCATAAGCAGCGTAGTGGGTCTGAGAATAAATTAAAGGTGAGAAATGGGGATGGGGACTCACTTGGGTACCATTCAGACTCCAGACAACTTACTCAAACATCAATATCAACCTTGGCCAGAACCAGGTATCAGAGAAGGATTTAGACAAAATTGAGGGAGAGACTTCAGGTCACTGATACTCATAACATTCTGGAGTGTACTGCCCAAAGGTCTCTGTTGTCCCTGCCCTGTCCCAGTCACTGGAGGGTTACTTTAAAAGCTTGAGGAGGAGGCTGATCAAGATGGCCAACTAGGGAAGACGGGGGTGGAGCAAGATGGCCGAACAGGAACAGCTCCAGTCTCCAACTCCCAGCGCGAGCGACACAGAAGACCAGTGATTTCTGCATTTTCAACTGAGGTACTGGGGTCATCTCACTGGGGAGTGCCTGACAATTGGTGCTGGTCAGCTGCTGCAGCCCGACCAGCAAGACCTGAAGCAGGGCGAGGCATTGCCTCACCTGGGAAGCGCAAGGGGGAAGGGAATCCCTTTTCCTAGCCAGGGGAACTGAGACACACAACACCTGGAAAATCGGGTAATTCCCACCCCAATACTGCGCTTTAAGCAAACGGGCACACCAGGAGATTCTACCCACACCTGGCCGGGAGGGTCCCACGGCCACGGAGCCTCCCTCATTGCTAGCACAGCAGTCTG
>NW_016818783.1:25227-31729 GCF_001698545.2 Rhinopithecus bieti
GGCATATCATGGGGAGGGGGGAGGGGGGAGGGATTGCATTGGGAGTTATACCTGATATAAATGATGAATTGATGGGTGCTGACGAGTTGATGGGTGCAGCACACCAACCTGGCACAAGTATACATATGTAAGAAACCTGCACATTATGCACATGTACCCTAGAACTTAAAGTATAATAAAAAAATAAATGAATAAAAAATAAAAATAAAAGATGGCCAACTGGAAGCAGCTACTGTGCACCATTCTCATAGAGAGAAATAGAAGCAGCAATTAACATACCACCTACACCTGAAACATCCAGGTATGTACATTGAGATTTATTTAAAAAAAAAAAAAAAAGTCCTGAACCCATAGAGAACAGAGAAAAGCAAGGCAGGATGACCATCCACCTAGGAGTGACACAGAGTCAGGAGAGCCTCCTCCACCCAGGGAAGTTGTCCCAGGACTCACTTCTCCTCACGGGGCAGGGCCACCAAACCTGGGCAGCACAACAACCCTACCTTTGTCTGACTACTTCAATCAGAGGCAGCCCAGCAGAAAACAAAACAAACAAACAAAACAACAACAACAACAACAACAAAAACATGCAGACATTGGAAAAAAAACAATACAAGAACTGCAGCAACTCAAATGGCCAGAGTGTCTTATGTCTTCCAACGACTGCATTCGTTCTCCAATAAGGGTACTTAATCAGCTCAGTTGGCTGAAATTACAGAAATAGAATTCAGAATATGGATAGAAACAAAGATCATCTAGAGTCAAGAGAACAGCAAAACCCAATCACAATAAAATGATACACGAGCTGACAAACAAAATAGCCACAATATAAAAGAACCTAACTGATTTGATAGAGTTGAAAAACACACTACAAGAAATTCACAATGCAATCACAAGTATTAGCAGAATAGATCAAGTTGAGGAAATAATTTTGGAACTTGAATTTTGGCTCTTTGAAATAAGAGAGTCAGACAAAAATAAAGAAAAAACAATGAAAAAAAAAAACCCTGGAAAATAAGGAATTATATAAAGAGCCCAAATCTATGAATTATTCACATCGCTGGAAGGGATGGGAAAGAAAAAAACAACTTGGAAAGCATATTTTAGGATAGTTGCCCATGAAAACTTCCCCATCCTCACCAGGAAGGCCAATAGTCAAACTAAGGAAACACAGAGAACTCCTACAAGATTCTACACAAGAAGATCATCCCCATGATATATAATCATATTTTCCAAGGTTGAAGTGAAGGAAAGAATAAAAAAGGCAGCTAGAGAGAAAGGGCAAGTCACCTACAAAGGGAATCCAGAAGACTAACAGCAGACCTCTTAGTCAAAAGAGATTGGGGGCCTATATTCAATATTCTTAAAAAAAACACTCTTGAACCAAGAATTTCATATTTAGCCTAACTAAGCTTCCTCAATGAAGGAGAAATAAGATCCTTTTCAGATAAGCAAATGCTAAGTGATTTCTTTACCACCAGACCCACCTTACAAGAGATCTTGAAGGAAGCACTAAATATGGAAAGGAAAGACCATTACCAGCCAATACAAAAACACCATAGTGACCAGTGACACTATAAAGCAACCACACAAACAAGCTGGCATAATAACCAAATAACAACACAATGACAGGATCATATCCACATAATGAATACTAACTTTGAATATAAACAGGCTAAATGCCACATTTAAAAGGCACAGAGTAGCAAACTGGACAACAAAGAAAGACCTAGTGGCATGCTGTCTTCCAGAGACCCACCTCACATGCAAGGACAACCATAGGCTCAAAATAAAGGGGGTGAGAAGAATTAACCAAGCAAATGGAAATCAGAAAAGAAACAGGGATTGCAATCCAAATTTCACACAAAATAGACTCTAATCCAACAAAGGTCAAAGAAGACAAAGAAGGGTATTACATAATGGTAAAGGGTTCAATTCCACAAGAAGAGGTAAGCTATCCTAAATATATATGCACCCAACCCAGGAGCACCTAGATTCATAAAACAAGTTCTTGCAGACCCACAAAGAGACTTAGATGGACACACAATAGTGAGAAACTTCAACACTCCACTGAGAGTATTAGATGGATCATTGAGGCAGAAAATTAACAAAGATATTCAGGACCTGAACTCAACGTTGGGCCAAATGGGTCTGATAGACCTCTATAGAACTCTCTACCTCAAAACAATAGAACATACATTCTTCCCCGGTGAGCATGGCACATACTCTAAAATAGACCACAAAATCAGGCATGACACAACACTTTAAAAATGCAAAAGAATTGAAATTATACCAAACACGCTTTCAGACCACATCAGAGTAAAAGTAGAAATCAAGACTAAAAAATCATCAAAACCATGCACTTACATGGAAATTAAACAACCTGCTCCAGAATGACTTTTAGAGGAGCAATGAAATTAAGGCAAGAATCAGCAAATTCTTTAAAACTAATGAGAACAAAGATACAACATAAAATTTCTGGGACACAGCTAAGGCAGTGTTAAGATAAAAATTTATGATGTTCAAATCCAACTTTCTTCATTTGTTATTTACTGATCATTCAGTTGGAAATGATCAGACTTCATATCCATAATATTAGTTATATTACTTACTTGGATTTTATCATTTACTCTATAGTATTGTTATCTTCTCAGTTATACAATTTTTGTCATTAAAATAAATGATGAAAACTCTGACAGCCAAATTAATTTCTTATACTTTATATCTGTTTCATTACTTAGAAAAGTTGCTTAATAATAAAAGCTCAGCCAGGCACACTGGCTCATGCCTGTAATTCCAGCACTTTGGGAGGCCAAAAGGGATGGATCACCTGAGGTCAGGAGTTTGAGACCAGCCTGTGCAACATGGTGAAACCCCATCTCTACTAAAAACACAAAAATTAGCTGGGTGTGGTGGTAGGCATCTGTAATCCCACCTACTCAGGAGGTGGAGGCACGAAAATCACTTAAACCTGGGAGGCGGAGGTTGCAGTAATCCGAGGTTGCACCACTGCACTCCAGCCTGGGCAACAGGGTGAGACTCTGTCTCAAATAATAATAATAATTTAATATTAATTTGTTCCAAAAACATTTATAGCACTAACTACCCATGTCAAAAGTTTCGAAATATATCAAATTAACAACTTAACCTCCCAACTAAAAGAACTAGAGAAACAAGAACAAACTAGCCCCTAAGCTAGCAGAAGACAAGAAATAATGAAAATAAGAGTTGAACTGAAGATTGAGACCAAAATTTTACTCAAAATATCAATGAAAAAAGGAGTTTGTTTTTGTAAAAATTAATAAGATAGGTCACTAGCTAGACTAATGAAAAGAGAGACGATTCAAGTAAAAAATATAAGAAACAATAAAGAGGATTTCACTACTGTCATCACAGAAATACAAAAAATCATCAGAGCCTACTATGAACAGCTGAATGAACAAAAACTAGAAAACCTAGAAGAGATGGATAAAATTCCTGGACACATACACCCTCCCAAGACTGAAAAAAGAATAAATTTAATTCCTAAACAGACCAAAACAAGCTCCAAAATTGAATCAGTAATAGGCTATCAACCAAAAAAGCTCAGGACCAGATAGATTCACAGCATAATTCTAACAGATGTACTAAAAGTGCTGGTGCCATTTCTTACTGAAACTATTCTAAAATTTGAGGAGGAAGAGCTCCTTTACAATGCATTCTATGAGGCCGATGTCATCTTGATACCAAAACCTGGCAGAGACAAAACAAAAAAAGAAAAGTTCAGATCAGTATCCTAGATGAAACACTGACACAAAATTCTCATCAAAATACTTGCAAACCAAATCAAGCAGCACATTTAAAAGGCTAATCCATCACAATCAAGTAGGCGAGGTTGGTTCAACATATGCAAATCAAAAAATGCCATTCATCACATAAACAGAACTAAAGACAAAAACCACATGATTATCTCAATAGATTCAGAAAAAACTTTCAATAAAATCCAATATAATCCAATTTTAACATAACAATGTTATGTTAAAAACTCTCAATAAACTAAGTATTGAAGGAACATATCTCAAAATATTAAGAACAATCTATGACAAACCCACAGTCAACATTATACTAAATGGGCAAAAGTTGAAGCGTTCACTTTAAAAACTGGCACAAGATATAGACATCCTCTCTCACCACTCCTATTTAACATAGTATTGGAAGTTCTGGCCAGAGCAATCATGCAAGAGAAAGAAAGAAAAGGCACCCAAATAGGAAGAGAGGAGGTCAAACTATCCCTGTTGGCAGACAACATGATGCTATATCTAGAAAACAACATAGTCTAGGCCCAAAACCTCCTTTAGCTGATAAGCAACTTCAGCAAATTATCAGGATAAAAATCAATGTATAGAAATCACTTGCATTCCTAGACACCAACAACAGCCCAGCCAACAGCTAAATCAGCAACAAAACCCCATTCACAATTGCCACAAAAAGAATAAAATACATAGAAATACAGCTCACCAGAGAGGTTAAAGATCTCCACAATGAGAATTATAAAACACTGCTCAAGGAAATCAGAGATGACACAAACAAATGGAAAACATTTTGTGGTCATGGAAAGGAAGAATCAATATTACTAAAATGGTCATACTGCTCAAAGCAATTTATAGATACAATGCTATTCCCATCAAACTACCAATGACATTCTTCCCAGAACTAGAGAGAAACTATTTTAAAATTCATATGGAACCAAATGGAATCAAAAAGAAAAAAACAAACAAACAAAAAAAAACACAAGCCCTATTGGCCAAGGCAATCCTTTGCAAAACGAACAAAGCTGGAGGCATTAGGATACTCAACTTCAAACTGTACTACAGGGCTACAGTAAACAAAACAGCCTGGTACTGGTATAAAAACAGACACATCGACGTATATAATAGAGGCCCCAGAAATATGACTGAAGACCTAAAACCATCTTATCATTGACAAAGCTGCCAAGAAGAAACAATGAAAAAAGAATTCCCTATTCAATAAATGATGCTAGGATAACTGGCTAGCCAAATGAAGAAGATTGAAACTAGATCCCTTCCCTATACCATATGCAAAAATTGACTCAAGATCCATGAAAGACTTAAATGTAAAACACAAAACTATACAAACTCTGGAAGACAATCTAGGCAATACCATTCTGGACATAGGAACAGGCAAAGATTTCATGACAAAGAGGCCAAAACCAATGGCAACAAAAGCAAAAATTGACAACTGTGACCTGCTTAAACTATAGCTTGCACACAGCAAAAGAAACTATCAGCAGAGTAAACATATAAACTACAGAATGGGAGAAAATATTTGCATCTATGTATCTGATCAGGGGTCATATCTAGCATTTATAGGAAACAAACAAATTTACAAGCAAAGAACAAACCACCCTGTTAAAAAGTGGGCAAAGGACATGAACAGACATTTTATGAAAGAAGACATACAGGCGGGCAACACACATATGAGGAAAAGGTCAATATAACTGATCATTAGAGATAGGAAAATAAAAACCACAATGAGATACCATCTCACACTAGTCAGAATGGCTATTACTAAAATGTCAAAAAATAACAGATGCTGGCAAGATCCTGAAGAAAAGGGAACACATGTACACTGTTGTTGGGAGTGCAAAATTAGTTGAACCATTGTGTAAAACACTGTGACAATTCCTCAAAGAGCTAAAAATATAACTACCATTCAACCTAGCAATTCTACTACTGGATATATGCCCAAAGGAATATGAATTGTTCTACCATAAAGACACATGCATATGTATGTTCACTGCAGCATCATTCACAATAGCAAAGACATGGAATCAACCATAATGTCCATCAATGGCAGATTGTATAAAGCAAATATGGTACATATACACCATGGAATACTATGAAGTCATTTGAAAAAATAAGATCAGTCCTTTGCAGAAACATAGATGGAGCTGGAGGCCATAATCCTTAGCAAACAAATGCAGGAACAGAAAACCAAATACCATATGTTCTCACTTATAAGTGGAAGCTAAATGATGAGAACACTTGGACACAAAGAAGGAAACAACAAACACTGGGAGTCTACTTGAGGGAGGAAGGTGTAAGGAGGGAAAGGATCAGAAAAAATATCTATTTTGTACTAGACTTAGTACTTGAGTGACAAAATAATCTGTACAACAAACCCTGTGACATGAGTTTACCTATATGACAAATGTGCACATGTACTCCTAAAACTAACATAGAAGTTTAAAATAATAATTACATAATGTAAAAAGGAATTCATAATTTGCTGATTATATCAAAATAATTAGCTGTCATAAAAAATTGTGTTATTTAAAAAAAAAAAAAAAAAGCTTGAAAGAGTCAGTCCAAAGTGCTGCATACCCTGAAGCATGGGGTATGGTCCAGGAGCCACCTTCCCTGAGTCTAAGGATGGTAATGTACAGAAGCATCCAAGAAAAAAACAGGATGCAAAAAAAGACAGTGAACACCTTAGATTAAAATCT
>NW_016818783.1:32123-34524 GCF_001698545.2 Rhinopithecus bieti
TTTTTTTTTTTTTTTTTTTTTTTTTTTTTTTTTTTTTTTTTTTTTTTTTTGCTTGTCCATTAACTTTTATTGTTAGGAAACATCCTCTTTAATTTTATGTGATTTCAGTGATTCTATTAATAAACAACTCAGCCTACTCTAACGTAAGATTGAATACATGATCTAGGATGACTAATCAGAGAAGTCTACCTCACTGAATACAGTGGTTGTTGCCAAAATTTATGTGACTCACACTGAGCAGAGTCTTTTGGAGTGGGTGCTGGATGAGAGAATGTCTGACCCTTTTCTCTGGTATGGTGCTGCAGAAAAGTATGTGAGCCTGGAACAGTTGGTGACCAGCTGCGCTGCCATGTGGAGAGATCTTGCCTGATAAAGAAAACAAACAAATAAAAATGCTGAAGTTAAAGAGACAGAGAGAAACAGAGACTTTATCTGATGGTATTTGAAATGCCTAGTGTAGGCACATATGCTGAACCCAAATGACTCATGTTTCCAGTCATGCTTCCAGTTAATGAGCCAATTAATTTCTTTTTATTCTAACGTGTGCTTGTTAGACATGGATTCCTACCCTCTTGCTAAAGGTAGAGTTTTCCTCAACTACCATACCTTTGAATACCAACACCTTAAAATTTCTAATCCCATCCATCACCTCTCTCTTGAGCTCCAGATATAAACATCCAAATAGCTTTTCATTGTCTCCATCTAGGTATTGGTATGTTAGGCATAATATGTCAAAAACTCATAGTTCCACCTCAAATTTAGTCATCTCCAGGATTTCTATATCAATAAATTTCATCCCTATATACTCAACTGCTCAAGGCAAATAACTAGATGTCACCCTTGACTTCCTTCTGTCATCACCAAATAAAATCCATTAGAAAGTCATGAAAACTCTTCCCCCAATATATATCCAGAGCATGACCACTCTTGTATGTCTCAACTTCTATAATCTTAATCGAAGCTACCACCACTTCTCACCCAGAGTACTGGAGCTCGATACCACATAACAAGTCTCCCTGTGCTATTCCTGTTTCTTTATATTCTGTCTTAAACAGAAATCAGAGTAATAGTCTTGAAACCTATCCAAGTCACATCCTTGCTTTAAACTGTCTAACGTCTTCCCGTCAAAATTCGAATAAAATTCAAATTCTTAACAATGTATCAAAGAAAGGCTCTCATGATCTGCCCCTTGCCTCCCTCTCTATCTGTATGTTTCAATTCGTTTTTGCACACTATGCTCCATATATATTTACTGGACACATCACTACGTGGCATTTGCACTCTTTCTTCTTCCCCACTTCACAAGTCCATTGCTATCATAATCCCTTTTATTTTCCTCATAGCATTCATCACTTGCTAAAATTATCTTGGTTATGAAATTGCTTATGTGTTTATTTTCTTTCTTTTCCACTAGATGTAAGGTCCATGAAGGCAGAAATTCTTGTCTATCATGCCCACTATGGTAGTGGCATGATTCCCTGTGACTAATAGGGAAGTTGGATGAGAACTCAGATGTGAAGATTCAATCCAATTATTTCTTCAAGAGGCCAAAAATCTATTTTGAGAGACATGGAATACATTAGGATATGTATTAACATAAAGCACATTAAAATGTAATGCAATACAGTCTTCAATTAGTTCCAGTTGTTTGGAAAGGACTGAAAGTGATAAAATACATCATAAAAGACTAAGAATAGTCTAGCCAGGAGTCTTAAGAGGTTGTCATTACAGAGGAGGTGAATTAAGTACCTTTATCTCAGAGGGTCATGATAAATATAAAAACTAAAAGTTAAATATACATGTGTGGAATCAGTGTTTTGTACCTGGACAAAATTTGCTCTGTAAAATTACTTTAAAATTCCCACAGTTTGACTCTTGCTCTATAGCAGTTTTACTTAGTGCTGTTCTGTGTTTTCAATAACAACAACAACAACAACAACAAAAGACACTCACAACTCAGATACGTACATTCTGGTCTTTATCAATTTGCAAAAAGGACAACCTCAGACATAGATTTTTTTTTCTTCTCACAGAACCCCCAGAAGTGATTGTGAATTAAGGAATGGCACTGGATCACTTCATTCTTCAATATACTACAATCAAAATGTGTCTTAACCCTAGAAGAAAACCTAGGCAATACCATTCAGGACGTAGGCATGGGCAAGGACTTCATGTCTAAAACACCAAAAGCAATGGCAACAAAAGCTAAATTTGACAAATGGGATCTAATTAAACTAAAGAGCTATTGCATAGCAAAAGAAACTACCATCAGAGTGAACAGGCAACCTACAGAATGAGAGAACATGCAATCTCCTCATCTGACAAAGGGCTAATATCCAGAACCTACAAATAAATCAAACAAATTTACAAGAAAAACAACCCCATCAAAAAGTGGGCGAAG
>NW_016818784.1:0-1121 GCF_001698545.2 Rhinopithecus bieti
AACCTGAGTCCCAGAGTTACTCCAAATTATTTTTTTCCAAAATTTCACTGAATATTTTCAAATACTTCATTGTTTCTCGTACCTTGCATTGTGACCACCCACCTGTTGTGTTTAAATATATTATGTGAGCATGGAAAAGAAGCTGAGACGTGAAGTGATTACAAGGATGAAATTTATTGTACTATTGCATACTTTCTTTTCCCTGCCATTTTTCTGAGCAGACAGGCACAACCTGGGGTATAATCTTTTTGAATACATGGGTCTTTTCCATCCTTCCTGTTGACTGTTAATATGCAAACTTATGGGTAAAATACGGCTTATAGAGCCATTTTTTTTTTTTAATGGAGGTTTTATGGTAGTCTGGAAGGGAAGTTGATGCCTGCTAATTTTTTTTTCTCTTAAAGGGGATCAGGATCCTTTTTTGATGTCACACACTCTTAGAGGCTAAGATACGTTTACTGAGAAGAGAGGAGGGAGGCTGTGTTCTCAAAAGATCCTCACTGATTGAGGGAGAAGCATGTTACCAGCTAGGAAGTAACTTGGAGAGGACAGGGTATAGAGAGACATAGGGAGCTTATTCCAACTTCTTAGCTTAGCGATGTCATGAAAATGCCGAAATTGTATGCTCCACATTCGTCTACATGCTGTTAATTTCAAGGTCTTTCTTTTGTTTGCATATTTGCACACACATGTGCACATGCACACACAGGCACATATACTCACAAGCAAAGACCCTAGGCCATCTTTCTCACCTGGAAGGTGAAGCCATTTGTATTTGAAGCTACCCTAATGTTAGAACAGTCTCAATTGGCTCAGCCTGACCAGGGCACTAGAAGATATGATTTCCTCTAAGTTTCATTTCAAATCAAAGTGGACCCTGTCTGCCACATAAAAAAACTAAATATTGACAATATTTTTTGACATGGGATAGTCTTTTAACCAAAAATAGGTTACCGTCAAATCTGAACTAAAGCTCAGAACGTTTTTTTCCCTCCTTAAAAAGATTGATTATGGAACTGTGCAAGTATCTGTGTCTGACAATGCTAAATCAAAATACCTTTAAATAAAATTTTCATCTCCAGCCTTAAGTATAGGGAAATCCCAACTAGAATGGTTTAGCA
>NW_016818785.1:0-2922 GCF_001698545.2 Rhinopithecus bieti
AAAACACACAGGCAAAATTTATGTTGAAAAGTAAAGTGGATGGTACTAATATTTTAAATAGGTTGTTTCAGCTCCCCGACTCCCTGCAAAAAAAGACTTCCTACCTTTGAAATATGCCACTGATATTAGCCAATATCTTACCTCAGAAATTAATAAGATTAGCAAGCAACATGGAAAACAGATCTACTTTTAGTATAGGTGTATTTAAGGCTACTTTGATTATTTTGCTACTGACAATGTAAATTCTCTAATTGATAAAATTCAGGACTCCCCAAAGTTTAAAAATCTCACGTGTACCTGTCAATTTTTTTGGACTTTTTTTTGGTTGATTGGTTGCTTTTAAGTTTGGTTGGTTGGTTGGTTGATTTTGCAGAGATGGGGATCTCACTGTGTTATACAGGCTGGTCTCAAATTCCTGGCCTCAAGTGATCCTCCTGCCTTGGTCTCCAAAAGTGCTAGGATTATAGGCATGAGCTAACCACTGTGCCTAAACTTTCTTTTCTTTCTTTCTTTCTTTTTTTTTTTTTTGAGATTTTGAGATGGAGTCTCAAACCCTTGAGCTCAAGTGATCCTCCCACTTCAGCCTCCAGCTGAAGTTTCAAGTTTTCAAAGTTCATTCATGTTGTAGCATGTATCAGAATGTCCTTCCTTTTTATGGCAGTACCCTCATTTTATTGGAAGGTTTCCAATAAAACTGGGAGATGGAGTTTCGCTCTTGTTGCCCAGGCTGGAATGCAATGGCACAATTTCAGATCCCTGCAACCTCTGCCTCCTGAGTTCAAGCCACTCTCCTGGCTCAGCCGCCCCAGTAGCTGGGATTACAGGTGCGTACCACCATGCCCAGCTAATTTTTGTATTTTTAGTAGAGATGGGGTTTCACCATATTGGCCAGGCTGGTCTCGAACTCATGACCTCGTGATCTGCCCTCTTCGGCCTCCCAAAATGCTGGAATTACAGTAAGCCACCGCACCCGGCTTTATTTATTTATTTTAAAGTAATGGGGCCTCACTATGTTGCTGAAGCTGGAGGGCAGTGGTTATTCACAGGTGTGATCATAGCTCACTGCAGCCTCAAACTCCTGGACTAAAGCCATTCTCCTGCCTCAGCCTCCCAAGTAGCTGGGACTACAAGTGTGCACCACCATACCTGGTTTATACATTAATATTGTCAAATTTTTCAATTTTTTGTCCCCACAATATTTTTCTGAGTAAGATACTGCAGCTACAATATTACCACTTTATGAAGAGGGAAACGATGGTATAACATGGTGTGTCTGACCACCATGTCTCAATTTATTAGCGAGGTAAGAATAGAACTGGTATTAAAACAATTTAGGTTTACTGATGCCCAGGGAAACCACAAAACCAAGGACTTGTGGTCACTTCCTGCATGTAAGAGAAAGTATTTTAGGAAGTGGGAAGCGCTTTAAGACTAATTTCAAGGTAAAAAAGAGAATGCCGGAATACCTGGTCCAGGAGGCATTTTATTCTTACTTATCCTGTCTGAACAGGAGGCTGCCTCTGTGATGGTGAGCAGGTGTTAGCTATTTCTAAGCATTCAAACCAGGCTGGGGCTGAAAGGGCTTTAGACACTGAGGGCTGCCTGGTAGCTCCTACCGCATTGTTTCAAGAGGCTCCCCTCCCCCCAGGTTAGAGCTGGGTGGGCCTCTGCAGGCCTTTGCAGGCTAGCGTCTCCCCAAACCCACTGTCTTTAATAGTGACAGTGTGAGGAATGTTGCAGGAGGAGAATAGAGGAGGAAGAGGGTAGAAAAGAGGGTACTAAATAGGAGATGGCTTATTAAATAAGCATGGACTCTATAAATTAGGTGCTGTGTAGGCTGGGCTATCTGCGGAGTAGCCTGCATTCAGCTATTATTCTGGGGGAGGAGGGGCGGGGAGTGAAGGGGCTTAGTGTTCCGCAGAGAGTCCTGAAATGACTTCCTTGGAAATTCTACCTTGAAGCCGCCCACCCTGAGAAACTTCTTTTGTGGAGAGGGATGGGGGTAGGGTGGGAATGGAAGTGAGAAAGACGGGACAAAACTTGGAAAATTTTGGGGTGTGTGTGCTGGTGAGCAGTGGATGTTCTGAGCTCCTACTCTTCTTCTGGCCCTCAGACCTCTGAGGAGATCAGACGACCCTCTCTGGAATCCACGTTTTCCAAGCTCAGCGGATCCTTTATCCAAAGAAAAATAAGAGAAGCCTATCGCCTTGCTCCATTGAGCAGGGCTACGTTTCCCACTGTGCCCCTAGTGCTTAGGAGGGGAGGGCGGGGGGAGGAGGGTAGGCCTGGGCAACGGCATCTGCAGATGGGGGGAGCTGGCCAGGGAAGGGGAAAGGTGGACCCCCGCAGTGTTTCACAGCACCTGTCACTGCGCCTCCGGAAACTCTCCCCAGCTCTGGGCTCCCGCCCCCACGCCCCCGCTAGCGCTCCCTTCTCCCGCCTCCTCTAGCTCCCGCCTCCCTCCCCAGCAGCTCCTCCCCATAAACTCCCCTCCCCATCAGCTCCTCCCAGATCTCCCCTCTCCCCGCTTTCTCGGTCCAGCTCCTCCCAGCCTCCTCGCTCCCCTCCCCCTCCGCCGCTGCTCCCTGCCCCCGCCGCTGCCGATCTCCTTCTCCGCAGTCTGGGCCGCTGGGTGCAGAGGCTGCCGCAGACCCAGCGGCCACGGCCGCCTCCCTCAATCCCAATATCCATTGTTTCCCACCCCACCTGACCCTCCACTTTCCCCACAACCATGGCGCACGAATCCGGGAGGAGCTCTCGTCTCGGGGTGCCCTGCGGGGAGCCGGCAGAGCTCGGAGGTGCGGTAGGGTCGGGCTGGGCAGGGGTGGGGGCGGAGGGGGATGCGCAGGGGCGGCGAAGACTTTCGGTGGGCGGGAGAAAATGCTTGATTCTCTGCGTAGGCCCCTGTCCTCACACCTATTC
>NW_016818786.1:0-1120 GCF_001698545.2 Rhinopithecus bieti
AAAAAGTACTTTGGAATGCATTTAATTAAAATTTGTAAGACCTGTATACTGAAAACTACAAAATATGATAGAAAATTTGAAAGCGTCTAAATAAATAAAGAGATAATCCATGCTTATACCTGAGAAAATCTAAATTGTTATTTTATTCTATTGCTTATAATTCGATGCTATCATTACTTCTATTGTTGCTCAAATTTTCCAGCTTTTGGGAGCCCTTTTAGTCTTTGGAAGTTCCTATGCCCTTTTTATATACCGCATCATTTCTTAAGCACTTCTTTATTTTCTGGCACCACAAAATGCTAATCTCACCTTGTATTTTCTAGGCCCAAGTCCTAGAACCAAATAAATAAATAAATTTGGACTTCCTCAAAATAAAAATAAAATTAAAAAAAGACAGTCCACAGACTGGGAGAAAATGTTTGCAAAGCACACATCAAAACATTGACTTGCACCTACAACATACAGAGAACTCTTAAAAACTCAAAACTGCAGAAAGAAACACCTAAAATTGGCAAAAGAGTTGACAATTTGTGAAGGGGATATACGCATGGTGAAAAAGCTCAGGAAAAGATGCTCAACACCATTATAGGTTAGGGAAGAAAAACTACAACCAGGATGAGGGCCCCAAACACATGGCTTCAGAATGGCGAAACGCAACAACACCAACAAGGCCACGTGCCTGGGACAATGCAGAGGAATTGGGACACTCCAACATTACTGGAGGGAAGACAGACGGTACAGGCACTGTAGAAAACGGTTTGGCAGTCTCTGATGCAGTTAAAAGCGCACTTACCATGGGACTTGGCTGCCCCACTCCTGGGTATAACATTTATCCCACAGAAGTGAAAGCACGCAGCCTTGTAGAAACTCACACACCAGTGTTTGTAGCAGTCTTGTTTCCATTTTGGATGGCGGATCCTTGTTTGGTTTTCACAAGCCACCCTCAGTGGACAGTCAAATAAACAAATTGTAGGCATTCATACAATGGAATACCACTCAGCAATGAGAGGGAATGACCTGTGGATACAGGAAGGGAACAACTTGGATGAATCTCGTTACAGATATTATGTTGATGGCGGGAAGCCACTCTCAACAGGTTACTTGTCCTGCGATGCCATCG
>NW_016818787.1:0-1123 GCF_001698545.2 Rhinopithecus bieti
ATCTTGGAATATTTTCTTTTTTAACCATAGACCCCAAAGTGCTCAACTATCCCTTTGCACATTCTACAAAAACAGTGTCTTGAAACTGCTGAAGGCAAAGAAAGGTTTATCTCTGCGAGATGAATGCACACATCACAAAGCGGTTCCTCAGTTAGCTTCCTTCTAGTTTTTATGCTGGAATATTTGCTTTTTTGCCATTGGCCTCATTGAGCTCCCAAATGTTGATTCACAAAATGGAGGAAAAGAGTGTTTCCATCCTGTTGATTCCAATGTAATGTTAACTCTGTGAGACGAATGTACACATCACAAAGCAGTTTCTCAGAAAGCTTCTTTCTAGTTTTATCCAAAGATATTTTCTTTTTTCACTGTAGACCTCAATGCACTCCAAATATCCCATTGCAGCTTCTAAAAAAAAGTGTTTCCAAACTGCTGAATGAAAAGAAAGGCTTAACTCTGAGTGATATATGCACACATCACAAAGCAGTTTCTCAGATAGCCCCCTTCTAATTTTTCTCCAGGGATATTTGCTTTTTTGCCATTGGCCTCAATGAACTCCTAAATGTCCATTCCCAGAATGGACAAAAGCAATGTTTCCAAACTGCTTAATCCAAAGAATCTTTTCACTCTTTGAGTGAATGCACACATCACAAAGCCATTTGATTTGTTTTTTTTCCATTGGCCTCAATGAGCTCCCAAATGTCCATTTCCAGAATGGACAAAAATATTGTTTTCAAACTCCTGAATCCAAACGAATGTTTAACTCTGTGAGATGAATGCACACATCACAAAGCAGTCTCTTACATAGATTCTAGTATTTATCTGAAAACATTTTGTTTTTTTACCATAGGAGTCAATGCACTTTCAAATATCTCTTCGCCTCTTCGCAGTTTCTACCAAAACAGTGAATCCCGAATGCTGAATGAAAAGAAAGCTTTACCTCTGCGAGATGAATGCACACATCACAAAGTGGTTTCTCAGCTAAATTCTTTCTAGTTTTTCTCCTGGGCTATTAGCTTTTTTGCTGGTGTTCAATGAGCTCCCAAATATCCATTCACAGAATGGTCAAAAGCATTTTTTCCAAAATGCTGCATCATAAGAAAGGTTTAATTCTGTGAGATGAATG
>NW_016818788.1:0-1119 GCF_001698545.2 Rhinopithecus bieti
TGGAGCAGTTTGCATACATTATTTTGGTGGAATCTCAAAAGTGATATATGGGAGAGCATTGAGGATTATGGTGAAAAGGAAATATCTTCAGATAAAACTAGAAAGAAGCTTTATGAGAACCTAATTTTGGATGTATGAATTCATCTCACAGAGATACACTGCTGTTTCCATTGAGCAGTTTGATAACACGGTTTTCGTGGAATCTGCTTAGGATATTTGGGAGCACATTGAAGCGTATGGTGACAAAGGGAATATCCTCAGACAAAAACCAAAAATAAGCTTTCTCAGAAACTGCTTTGTAATATGTGAGTTCATCTCACAGATTTACACGTTTCTATTCGTGGAGCAGCTTGCTAACACTGTTTTTGTGGAATCTCCACAGTGATACTCACGAGCACCTTGAGGCCTATGGTTCAAAAGGAAATACCCTCAGACAAAAACTAGAAAGAAGATATTTGAGAAACTGCTCTGTGATTTGTGAATTCATCTCACAGATTTACACAATACTTTCCATGGATCGGTTTGGTACCATTGTTTTTGGGGAATCTGAGAAGGGAAATTTTGGATGGCATTGAAGCCTATGGTGACAAAGGAATTATTCTTAGATAAAAACTAGAAAGAAGCTTTCTGAGAAAGTATTTTGTGGTGTGTGAATTCATCTCACAGAGTTACACCTTTCATTTCATGGAACATTTTGCTAATCCCGTTTTCGTGGAACCTACAAAGGGATATTTGGGAGTGCTTTGAGGCCTATGGTGAAAAAGGAAGTAACCTCAGATTAATGCCAGAAAGAAGCTTTCTGGGAAACTGTTTTGTGATGTTTGAATTCATCTCACAGATTTACACTGTTCTTTTCATTTAGCAATTTGCTTACACTGTTTTCTTGGAATCTGCAATCTGATATTTCGGAGTGCATTGAAGCTTATGGTGACAAAGGAAATATCCTCATATGAAAACTAGAAAGAAGCTTTCTGAGAAACTCCTTTGTGATGGGTGAATGCATCATACAGATTTACACGTTTCTTTTCATGCAGCAGTTTGGTAGCACTGTTTTTGTGGAATCTGCAAAGGGATTTTTCGGATCTCATAGAGGTCTATGGTGAAAAGGAAATATCTTCA
>NW_016818789.1:0-530 GCF_001698545.2 Rhinopithecus bieti
ACTTTCTGAGAGACTGTTTTGTGATGGGTGCATTCATCTCACAGTGTTAAATCTTCTTTCATGGAGCACTTTGGTAACACTTTTGTGGAATATGCAGAGAGATATTTGGGGTAGAGACCAAGGTTGTAAAAGGAAATATCTTCAGGTAAAAACTGGCGAGAAACTTTCTGATAAATCCTTTGTGATGTATGCATTCATCTCATAGAGGTAAAGTTTCCCTTTGAGAGAAGCAGTTTCACGTGACTGTTTTTGTGGTATCTCAGAAGGGATATTTGGGAGCACATGGAAGTCTATGGTGGAAAAGGAAATATCTTTAGATAAAACTAGAAAGAAACTTCCTGAGAAATTTCTTTTTGCTGGGTGAATTCATCACACAGAGGTACACCTTTGTTGTCTTTAAGTAGTTTGGTAATATTTGTTTTTATGGAATCTGCAAGGGGATATTTGGGAGCACGTAGGGGCCTAAGGTAAAAAAAAAAAAATTCTATAGTTAAAAACTGAAGAGAATCTTTCACAGAAAATCCTTCCTA
>NW_016818790.1:0-1067 GCF_001698545.2 Rhinopithecus bieti
CTGTGAGATGAATTCACATATCACCGGCCTGTTTCTCACAAACCTTCTTTCTAGTTTTATCTGAGGATATTAGCATTTTCACCATATTCCTCAAGGTGCTCTCAAATATCCCATTGCAGAATAATCAAAAAAACCATCAGCAAACTTCTCAATGAAAAGAATGGTGTAACTCTATGAGGTGAATTCACATATCACAAAGCCGTTTCACATAAAATTCTTTTAGCTTTTATCTGAGGATAGTTCCTTTGTCACCATAGGCTTCACTGCTCTACAAAATATCCTATTGAAAATTCCACGAAAACAGTATTATTAAACTGCTCAATGAAAACAACAGTGTAACTCTCTGAGATAAATTCACACATCACAAAGTAGTTTTTCAGAAATCTTCCTTCTAGTTATTAATTGTGGATATTTCCTTTGTCACCACAGGCTTCAATGTGACCAGAAGTATCCCGTCTCAGATTTCCCAAAAAGAGTGCTACCAAACTGTTACATGAAAAGAATGGTGTAACTGTGAGATGAATTCACATATCACAAAGATGTTTCTCAGAAAACTTCTTTCTAGTTTTTATCTGAGTACATTTCCTTTTTCACCATATTAATCAATGCACTCACAATTATCTCATAGCAGATTAATCGAAAAAAGTGTTAGCAAACTTCTCAATGAAAAGAATGGTGTAATTTTGTGAGGTGAGTTCACACATCACAAAGCGGTTTCACAGAAAGCTTCTTTTTGGACTTTTACCTGTGGACATTTCTTTGTCACCACAGTCGTCAATGCACTCCCAAATACCTTATTGCAGATTGCACGAAAACTGTGTTATCAAGTTGCTCAATGAAAATAATGGTGAAATTCTGTAAGATGAATTCACACATCAGAAAGCTGTTTTTCAGAAGGCTTCTTTTACTTTTTATCTGTGGAAAGTTCATTTTGCTCTATATGCATCAAAGGACTCCAGAATATCCCATTGCAGAATCCATGAAAAAAGTGTTAGCACACTGCTCCAGGAAAAGAAAGGTGCTACTCTGTGAGTTGAATTCACCCATCACAAAGCAGTTTCTCATAA
>NW_016818790.1:4720-7567 GCF_001698545.2 Rhinopithecus bieti
CAGTTTCTCAGAAAGCTTCTTTTAGTTTTATCTGAGGATGTTTCTTTATTCAGTATAGGGCTCAATGTCCTCCAAATATCCCTTTGGAGATTCCATGAAAACAGTGTTGGCAAACGACCCATGGAAAGGTAGGAGTACTTCTGTGAGATGAATTCACACATCATGAAGCAGTTTCTCTGAAAGCTTCTGTCTAATTTTTATCTGACGTGTTTACTTTGTCACCATAGGCTTCAATGTCATCCAAAATATCCCTTCTCAGGTTCCCCAAAATCAGTACTAAAAATCTGCTTGATGAAAAGAATGGTGTAACTCTGTGACATGAATTCACACATCACAGAAAACTTTTTCGGAAACCTTTCTAGTTTTTATCTGAGGATATTTTCTTTGTCAACATAGGCTTCAATGCAATCCAAAATATCACTTCTCAAATTCCCCAAAGACTGTGCTACCAAACTGATCCATGAAAAAAATCGTGTAACTCTGTGAGATGAATTAGCACATCACAAAGCAATTTCTAAGAAAGCTACTTTCTACTTTTTCTGTGAGCATGTTTCCTATGACACCATGAACTTCAATGTGCTATGAGAAATCCCATTGCAGATTCATAGAAAAGAGTGTTACAAACTGCTCAATAAAAAGGACAGTGAAACCCTCTGAGATGAATTGACACATCACAAAAGAGTTTCTCAGAAAGCATCTTTGTAGCATTTATCTGTGGATATTTCCTTTGTCACCATGGGATTCAATGCGCTCCCAAATATCCTGTTGGATATTCCATGAAAACAATGTTAGTAAAGTGTTCCATGAAAAGAAAGCTGTAACATTTTGAGATGAATTCACACGTGACAAAGCAGTTTCTCAGAAACCTTCTTTCTATTTTTTATTAGAGCATATTTTTTTGCCACGATAGTCTTCAATGCCATCCAAAAATCCCTCTCAGATTCCCCAAAAACAGTGTTAACAAATTGTTGCATGAAAAGGATCGCGTAACTCTGTGACATGAATTCACACATCATGAAGCAGTTTCTCTGAAAGGTTCTTTCTAGTTTTTGTCTGAGAATATTTCCTTTGTCACCATTAGCTCCAATGTACTTGAAGTATCCCATCACAGATTCCAAGAGAACAGTGTTAGCAAACTGCTTAATTAAAAGAACAGTGTAACTCTGTGTGATGAATTCACACATCACCAAGCAGTTTCTCAGAAAGTTTCTTTCTAGTTTTTACCTGAGAATATTTCCTTTTTCACTAGAGGCCTCAACGTGCTCCCAAATATGCCTTTGGAGATTCCACGAGAGCAATGTTAGCAAACTGATCCATGAAAAGAAAGGTGTAACTCTGTGAGATGAATTTACACATCATGAAGAACTTTCTCAGAAAGCTTATTTTTAGTTTTTATTGAGGATATTTCCTAAGTCACCATATTCTTCAAAGTGATTCAAAATATCCCTTCTCACTTTACCCAAAAACAGTGCTGCAAAATTGATCCATGAAAAGAATCGTGTAATTCAGTGATATGAATTAACTCATCTCAAAGCAATTTCTCAGAAAGCTTCTTTCAAATTTTTATCTTTGGATATTTCCTTTGTCACCATAAACTTCAATATGATCCAAAATATTCCTTCTCAGATTCCCCAAAAACGGTGATACCAAACTTGTTCATGAAAAGAAACGTGTAACTCTGTACAGTGAATTCACAAAAAACAAAGCACTTTCTCAGAAAGCTTCTTTCTAACTTTTGTCTGAGAATATTTCCTTTTTCACCATAGATCTCAATTTGCTAGTGAATATAGTTTTGCAGATGCGACGAAAATGGTGTGAGCTAACTGCTCCATGAAAAGAAAGGTGAAAATCTGTGAGACGTATTCACATATCACAAAGCAGTTTCTCAGAAAGCCTCTTTATGGTTTCTGTCTGAGGATATCTCCTTTGTCAATGTAGGCTTCAATGAGCTTATCCCTTTGTAGATTTCACAAAAAGAGTGTGATCAAACAGCTCAATGAAAAGAACTGTGGAACTCTGTGAGATGAATTCACAAATAAAAAGCAGTTTCTCAGATAACTTCCATCTAATTTTTGTCTGAGGATATTTCCCTTGTCACCATAAGCTTCAATACTCTCCAAAATATCCCCTTACAGATTCCAAAAAAACAGTATTAGCAAAATCATCAATGAAAAGAACAGTGTAACTTTGTGAGATGAGCTCACACATCACAAAGCCATTTCTCAGAAAGTTTCTTTTTGATTTTTGTCTGAGGATGTTGCCTTTGTAACCTTAGGCTTCAATGCGCTCCCATATATCCTATTGTAGATTCCATGAAAACAGTGTTATCAAACAGCTCAATGAAAAGAATGGTGTTACTCTCTGAGATGAATTCACACATCACAAAGCAGTTTCTCAGAAAGGTTCTTTCTACTTCTTCTATGAGGTTATTTCCTTTTGCACTATAGGAATTAGTGCACTCCCAAATAACCCTTTGCAGATGGCATGGAAATAGTGTTCACAAACTGCTCAAGGAAAAGAATGATGTGACACTGTGAGTTGAATTCACACATCATAAAGCAGTTTAACAGAAATCTTCTTTTGGTTTCTACCAAGGGACATTTCCTTTTCACCATAATCTTCCATACACTCCAAAATATCCTTTTGCAGATTCCTTGAAAACACTTAGCAAACTGCTCCATGAAAAGATAGGTGTAACTCTGAGAGATGAATTCACACATCAGAAAGTACTTTCTCAGAAAGATCCTTTGTAGTTATTATCTGAGGATATTTCACTTGTCACCATAGGCTTCAATGCTATCCAAAATATCCCTTCTCAAATTCTCCGAAAACCGTGCTACCAAATTG
>NW_016818791.1:0-530 GCF_001698545.2 Rhinopithecus bieti
CATGCAAAGAAAGTTGTTACTCTGTGAGATGAATACACACTTCACAAAGAAGTTTCTCAGAAAGCTTCCTTCTAGTTTTTATCTGAGGATATTTCCTTTGTCACCATACTCTTCAATGCTATCCAAATATCCTTTCTCAGATTCCCCAAAATAGTGTTACTAAACTGCTCCATAAAAGAATGGTGTAACTCTGTGAGATAAATTCAAACATCACAAACCTATTTCTCAGAAAGTTTCTTTCTAGTTTTTATCTGATGATATTTCCCTTGTCATCATAGGCTTCAATGTGATCCACAATATTCATTCTCAGATTCCACAAAAACAGTGATACCAAACTGCTCCATGAAAAGGATAATATAACTCAGTGAGGTGAATTCACAAATCACTAGCAGTTTCTCAGAAAGCTTCTTTCTATTTTTTGTCTGAGGATATTTCCTTTTTCCCTATCAGCCTCAATGCTCTCACCAATATCCCTTTACAGATTCTATGAAAACAGTGTTAGCATACTTCTCCATGAAAAGAAATGTGTC
>NW_016818792.1:0-531 GCF_001698545.2 Rhinopithecus bieti
AGAAACGGCTTTGTGATGTGTGAATTCATCTCACAGAGTTACACCTTTCTTTTCATGGAGCAGTTTGGTAACACTCTTTTGTGTAATCTGCAAAGGGATATTCAGGAGTGCATAGAGCTACATGGTGAGAAAGGAAATATTTTCAGGTAAAAACTGGAGAAAAGCTTTATGAGAAACTCCTTTGTGATATGTGCATTCATCTCACAGTGTTACATTGTTCTTTTCATTCAGCAGTTTTCTAACACTGTTTTTATGGAACATGCAATAGGATATTTGTGAGCACATTGAAGCCTATGGTGACAAGGAAAATAGCCTTAGACAAAAATTAGAAAGAAGTTTTCTGAGAGACTGCTTTGTGATTTGCTCATTCATCTCACAGAGTTTAATGATTCTATTCATGGAGCAGTTTGGTAGCACTGTTTTTGGGGAATCTGAGAAGGGATATTTTGGATTGCATTGAACCCAATGGTGACAAAGGAAATGTCCTCAGGTAAAATTAGAAAGACGCATTTCAAGAAAGTTTTTTGAGAT
>NW_016818793.1:0-436 GCF_001698545.2 Rhinopithecus bieti
AAGTGCTACCTTGGATTGCATTGAGGCCAATGCTGTTAAAGGAAATATCCTCTATTAGAAACGTGAAAGAAGCTTTCAGACAAACTTCTTTGTAATATGTGAATTCATCTCACAGAGTAACAACTTAGTCTTCATGAAGCAGTTTTCTAACAGTGTATTCGTGGAAACGGCATAGTGATATTTGGAAGTGCATTGTGGCCTATGGTGAAAACGGAAATATCCTCAGATAATAACTAGAAAGAAGCTTTCTCAGAAGTTGCTTTCTGATGTGTGAATGCATAACACAGAGTTTCACTTTTCTCTTCTTGCAGGAGGTTCCTAACACAGTTGTCGTGGATTCTGCCAAGTGATATTTGGGAGCTCATTGTGGGCTGTGGTGAAAAAGGAAATATCCTCAGATAAAAACTGGAAAGAAGCTTTCTCATAAACTGCATCA
>NW_016818794.1:0-1124 GCF_001698545.2 Rhinopithecus bieti
GGGCGGGACCCGGCGGCGGGGGGGGCGGGACTTATCAGGAGGCGGGACCTGCCCAAGGCGGGAGCCTGTGCCGGGGTCGGGCGGCGTGGGGACGGGGCCTATCAGGAGGCAAAAGCTGGAAGCTGGGGGCGAGGCCTGTCAGGAGTCGGGGCCTGCCTGGAGCGGGAGCTTGTGTCGGGGCCAAGGCGTGGGGACCGGGCCCGTCGGGAGGCAGGACCTGGCGGGTGGGGGCGGGGCCTGCTGGGAGGTGGGGCCTGCCTGGGCGGGAGCCAATGCCCGGGCCGGGAGGTGTAAGGACGGGGCCTATCCGGAGGCAGGACTTGGCGACTGGGGGTGGGGCCTGTCAGGAGGCGGGGCCGGCGGTGGCGGGGCCGGGCTCGGCTTCCCTCGGGACCCGGCGCTTGTCGCCCTCAGTCCGGCTCAGCTCGGGCTGGGCGCCGCGGGTCTGGCGGTGCGGTAGCGGTCCCAGCCTCTGTCTCACCGGCCGGGCGGGCGCAGCACAGCCGCGGGAAGGTGTCGGAAGGCGGTTCCGCCGAGCGGCGGGCGAGCCGCTCACATGGCGGCCATCAGGGCGCTGCAGCAGTGGTGCCGGCAGCAGTGCGAGGGCTACCGGGACGTGAATATCTGCAACATGACCACGTCGTTCCGCGACGGCCTGGCCTTCTGCGCCATCCTGCACCGCCACCGGCCTGACCTCATGTGAGTCCCGCCCGGCGCCCTTTGACCCCTCTGCTGTTCGGCTGCGCGCCGACACGGGCGGGGAAACTGAGGCCCGGGCGGCTGGGGATGGGGAGCCGAGGCGTGGGACTGGGCAGAGCCGGGCGCTGCAGGCACAGCCCACCGTGCAGCCTCCCGAGGCTGTCCCCAGTGGCCTCAGTGTGCCCGGACAGCGAATGCAGCTGGGCCAGAGCCGTGGCATCCCCCGCCCGCCAGCTGAGTCAGCCGTGACTCAGGGCGGCTCCTGGGCCCTGGCTTCAGTCCAGTTCCCCTCTGTGTCCCTGGGAAAGGCGAGCAGAGCTGCCTCGCTGGGCCCTCTGAGGCCCTCATTGCCCTGGGGCCTGGCCACCAGATGGGGTCCCTGGGATACCCCTCGTGTGGGCACTGCCCCTCCCCCATCCTGTTCA
>NW_016818795.1:0-1489 GCF_001698545.2 Rhinopithecus bieti
TTCCTTCCTTCCTTTTTTCCTTCTTTCCTTCCTTCCTTCCTTCCTTCCTTTCTTCTGATGAAGTCTTGCTTTGTCACCCAGGCTGGAGTACAATGGCACAATCTCGGTTCACTGCAACTTCTGCCTCCCGGGTTCAAGAGATTCTGGTGTCTCAGCCTCCTGAGTAGCTAGGATTACAGGCACTCGCCACCACGCCTGGCTAATTTTTGTGCTTTTAGCAGAGACAGGGTTTTGCCATGTTGGCCAGGCTGGTCTAAAACTGCTGACCTCAGGTGATGTACCCTCATCAGCCTCCCAAAACGCTGGGATTACAGGCATGAGCCTCAGCACCCAGCCTTTTTAAAAATATATGTATAATTTCAACTTTTGTTTTAGATTCGGAGGTACATGTGTAGGTTTGTTACCGGGGTACATTGTGTGATGCTGAGGTTTAGGGTACAATTGATCCCATCACCCAGGAACTGAGAATAGTATCCAATAGGTAGTTTGTCAGCCCTTTCCACCTCCTTTCTTCTCCCCTTTAGTAATTCACAGTGTTCATCATTGCCATGTTTATGTTTATGTCTACCCTATGTTTAGCTCCCACTTATAAGTCAGAACATGTTGTATTTGGTTTTCAGTTCTTGTGTTAATTCACTTAGGATAATGGCCTCCAGCTGCATCCATACTGCTGCAAAGGACATGATTTCCTTCTTTTTCATGGCTGCATACTATTCTGTAGTGTATAGGTACCATAGTAAATGTCTGTTTCTTTTCCCTGAGTCTTTTGGGGCCCCATATAAAAGGGTCTGCAGGAAAGTTAACCAGCAACAGCATCGGGACTGGGGAAGGGCAAAGCTCATGGGGATCTTGGCTGGGGGAAGTGCTGGAAGCCCCACCTTCAGTTGGGCTGGGGGCTCAGGCTGAAAGAGAAAAATGGAGTTAATCCTGGGAGTCTTGGAGGTGGAGAGGACAAGACATTGCTAGATCACTGTAAGAAGGTGATAAATGCTTGTCCTGGTTCAGCATGTTTTGTGCCAGGGTTGTGTTCTGAGATATAGGAGAGTTAACTAAACTGGGACTGTGGATTAGTTATCTGTTGCTTTGTAAACAATTACTCCCAAAACTTAGTGACTTAAAACAACAAACATTTATTATCTCACATGTTTCTGAGGATCAGGATTCTGGGAGCAGCTTAGCTCCCAGAATCTGTCACAAGGTTGCAGGCAAGCTATTGACTGGGGCTGCAGTCTTGTAAGACTTGTAAGAGCTGGAGGTAGATGGGCCTCCTGGCTCATTTACGTGGCTATTGGCAAGAGGCTTTGGTCCCTCACCACATGGGCCTCTCCACCACATGAGCCTCTCTACCACATGGGCCTCTCCACCACACGGGTCTCTCCACCACACGGGTCTCTCCACCACACAGGCCTCTCCACCACATGGGTCTCTCCACCACACGGGTCTCTCCACCACACGGGCCTCTCCACCACGTGGGCCTTTCCACCACATA
>NW_016818796.1:0-1125 GCF_001698545.2 Rhinopithecus bieti
GGGAATTTCTCAAACCTGTTTTTAGGATGTGTCTTATCTAAAATTTTGTGTTTATTGTTTAGTTAAATTGGCTTATTCATATTTCTTCTTAATAATCAGTAATCACTTGCTACATCCGTCTCCTGTTTGGCGTACTGCAGTTTCTCTGCTTTCTTAATATTAACCTTTAGACTCAGCAGACTCAAACTGTCATTCCAATATATATCACCATTTCTTTCAGCATTTTATGTCATGGGAGACATTAACCAGTGTCTAAAAAAGCCCCTAGAAGCCAGAAATAAAGATGTATGTGCCAATATTTTTCTTGTTTTTTAAAAAAGAAACCAGGAGTTGGCAACTTACATTTGTGTGTGTGTGTGAGACAAGAGTCTCACTCTGTTACATAGGCTAGAGTACAGTGACATGATCTTGGCTAACAACAACTCTACCTCCACAGTTTAAGTAATTCTCCTGCCTCGCCTCCCAAGTAGCTGGATTACAGGTACCGGTTACCATGCCTGGCTAATTTTTTGTTTTTAGTGGAGAAGGGGTTTCACCATCTTGGCCAGGCTGGTCTTGAACACTTGACCTCGTGATTCACCTGCCTTGGCCTCCCAAAGTGCCAGGATTACAGGCGTGAGCCATCGTGCTCTGCTGGCAATTTACTTTTAAAGGCACAATGTTATACTGGAGAGAAGGAAAAGCTGTGTTGTGTATAAGTAACAGAGTTTTGTTTTTCTTCTATGTGGCTCTTTGCATTATACTCATTATACATTTTACATTTTACAAATGTATTTTGGTCAGTATGTTTTTATTATATTTATATGTTCAGAAACAAATTACAGCTTGTGGTATTTTGCTATGTCATCTTATGTAGTTTGTATAGCTTTATAGGTTAGATTTGTAAAGTATATTTATCTGAGTCTAGTAACTGAAGTAATGTGTTTTTATTGTTTCTTTCAGTTATGTGTTCTCATTTTGCTGAAGACCTTTGGCCAGAGCAGAATATAAAAGATTGTTTCCAAAAAGTAATACTGAGAAGATATGAAAAATGTAGATGTGACAATTTACAGTAAAAAAAGGCTGTGAAAGTGTGGATGAGTGTACGGTGCACAAAATAGGTTATAATGGACTTAACCAACATTT
>NW_016818797.1:0-1721 GCF_001698545.2 Rhinopithecus bieti
CCGGCTATTTTTGTATTTTTAGTAGAGGCAGGGTTTCACCATGTTGGTCAGGCTGATCTCGAACTCCTGACCATGTGATCTGCCCACCTCAGCCTCCCAAAGTGCTGGGATTACAGGCGTGAGCCATTGCGCCCAGCCTTGTTTTTGTTTTTTAGACAGAGTATTGCTCTGTTGCCCAGGCTGGAGTGCAGTGGCGTGATGTTGGCTAACTGCAACCTCCGCCTCCCGGGTTCAAGCAATTCTCCTGCCTCAGCCTTCCAAGTAACTGGGATTACAAGCGTACACCACCACGCCCGGCTAATTTTTGTATTTTTAGTAGAGACAGGGTTTTGCCATGTTGCCCAGGCTGCTATCGAACTCCTGACATCAAGGGATCAGCCCAACTCAGCCTCTCAAAGTGCTGGGATTACAGGTGTGAGCCACTGCACCCAGCCCCAGTGAGATTTCTTTGTAAATATAGACAAGATTATCCTAAAATTTATATGAAAAGGAGAGGACACTAGAATAGCTAAAACAATTTTGAAAAAGAATAAAATAAAAAGAATCATCACTAGATTAAAAACTTATTATATAGCTAGAGTAATCAATACTCTATTGGCAGAAGAATAAATCATGGAACAGAAGAGAGAGCCTAGAAGCAGACCCATACATATATTTTCAACTGATTTCTTACAAAGTTGCAAAGGCAGCCAGGTGCGGTGGCTCATGTCTGGAATCCCAGCACTTGGCGAGGCCGAGGCAGGTGGATCGCCTGAAGTCAGGAGTTCGAGACCAGCCTGGCCAATGTAGTGAAACCCTGTCTCTACTAAAAATACAAAAAATTAGCCAGGTGTGGTGGCAGGTGCCTACTTGGGAGCTACTCAGGCTGAGGCAGAAGAATCACTTGAACTTGGGAGGCCGATGTTGCAGTGAGCCAAGATCACACCACTGCACTCCAGCCTGAGTGACAGAGCGAAACTCCGTCTCCAAAAAACAAAAATAAAATACAAAAAAATGGCCAGGCGCAGTGGCTCACGCCCATAATCCCAGCATTTTGGGAGGCCGAGGCGGGCAGATCACGTGAGGTCGGGAGTCAGAGACCAGCCTGACCAACATGGAGAAACCCTGTCCCTAAAATGCAAAATTAGCCGAGTGTGGTGGTGCATGCCTGTTATCCCAGCTACTCAGGAGGCTGAGGCAGGAGAATCGCTTGAACCCAGGAGGTGGAGGTTGCAGTGAGCTGAGATTGCACCATTGCACTCCAGCCTGGGCAACAAGAGCGAAACTCCATCTCAAAAAAAACAATTAGCCTGGCATGGTGGGGCCTGTCAGTGGCCCCAACTGCTCGGGAGGCTGAGACAGGAGAATTGCTTGAACCTGGGAGGCAGAGGTTGTAGTGAGCCGAGATCTCACCACTGCACTCCATCCAGGGTGACAGGCGAGACTCCAACTCAAAAACAAACAAACAGGCTGCGCGCGGTGGCTCAAGCCTGTAATCCCAGCACTTTGGGAGGCCGAGACAGGCGGATCACGAGGTCAGGAGATCGAGACCATCCTGGCTAACATGGTGAAACCCCGTCTCTACTAAAAAATACAAAAAACTAGCCGGGCGAGGTGGCGGGCGCCTGTAGTCCCAGCTACTCGGGAGGCTGAGGCAGGAGAATCACTTGAACCCAGGAGGCAGAGGTTGCAGTGAGCTGAGATCGCACCACTGCACTCCAGCCTGGGCAACAGAGTGAGAC
>NW_016818798.1:0-1126 GCF_001698545.2 Rhinopithecus bieti
TTTTTGGTTTTTTTATGAGGATATTTTCTCTGTCACCATAGGCTGCAGTGCACTCCCTAATATCCTACTGCAGATTTCATGAAAACAGTGTTACCAAACTGATACATGATTAGAAAAGTTTAACTCTGTGAGATAAATACACACATCACAAATAACTTTCTCAGAAAGCTTCTTTCTAGTTTTTATCTAAGGATACTTTATTTGTCACCATTTGCTTCAAAGTGATCCAAAATATCCTCTCTCAGATTCCACAAAAACAGTACTACCAAACTGCTCCATTAAAATAATGGTGTAATTCTGTGAGATGAATTGACATATAACAAAGCACTTTCTCAGAAAGATTCTTTCTAAGTTTTAACTGAGAATATTTCCTTTTTCATCATATTCCTCCATGAGCTCCAAAATATCCCATGGCAGATTCCAGGAAAAACGTGTTAGTAAACCTCTCAATAAAAGCAACAGTGTAACTCTTTGAGGTGAATTGACACATTACAAAGTAGTTTCACAGAAAGATTCTTTTAGGTTTTTATCTGAGGATATTTCCTTTATCATCATAGACATCAAGGCGCTCCGAAATATCCTATTGCAGATTCCAAGAAAACAGTGTTATCAAACTGCTCAACGATAACAATAATGTAACTCTGTGAGACAAATTCACGCAATACAAAGCAGTTTCTCAAAAATCTTCTTTCTCGTTTTAGTGTGAAGATATTTCCTTTTTCACCTTAGGCATCAAAGCACTCACAAATATCCCTTTGCAGATTCCATGAAAAGAGTGTTAGCAAGTTCCTCCATGAAAAGAAAGGTGTTACTCTGTGAGATGAATACATATATCAAAAAGAATCTTCTCATAAAGCTTATTTCTACATTTTATCTGATGATATTTCCTTTGTCACCATAGGCTTCAATGCAATAAAAAATATCCCTTCCCAGATTCCTGACAAGCAGTGCTACCATACTGCTCCTTGAAAGGGATCATGTAACTCTGTGACATGAATTCACAAATCACAAAGCAGTTTCTCAAAAACCTTCTTTCTAGTTTTTGTATGAGGGTATTTCCTTTGTCACCCTAAGCTTCAATGATCTCTGAAATATTCCATTGCATATTCCAAGAAAACAGTGTTAG
>NW_016818799.1:0-1662 GCF_001698545.2 Rhinopithecus bieti
AGAAAGTCTTACATTATCCTTCTCTTGTGACTGTCTTCAGCAAATAAAAGGCCATGTTGTAAAGATGGAATCACAAGATGGCATCTGCTTGGATTCCTAAGTCACTCCCTACTGGAAGGAAGCTTTTCTGGAGAATCTCTAGAACTGCAGCAGACCTCATGTGAGTAAAATAGCCACTGAGATGTAGAAGAATTTTTTTCTTATTAATTCAGCACTGTCTATCCTAACTAGGATACGTATGTTACCGATGTAAGTATACCTAATGTATTAGAGGTGATCTTTAATCCTAAGTAATCCTTAGACCAATAGACCATTAAGTTGATTTGATAGCATATGTAACATATATATGTGTGTGTGTGTGCGTGTGTGTGTGTGTGCGCGTGTGTGTGTGTGGCTGAATTTTGATATCCCTAGTCCAAAATAAGTCTTTAAAATTTATTAAATTTACTTACCTTGACTGAAATTTAATTTGAGGACCTACTAGTTAGAAATACCCTAAGGAGTTTCTGGCATCACACACCAAATCATTGAATCATATTTTGCCTGAAAAGAAGAAAGGAAAAGCCTAAGATAATCTAACACATTAGTCCTATATTTTTTCTGCCCCAGATCCACAAATATACCTTGCCCCTTCACAAACAGGTACACACACAGGCATACAGAGACATAGAAACAGAGGTACTGTCCACTCTATGCCAGAGCTCTGCTAAGTGCTTAAGAACACAGAGTTAAATAAGACATGATCACTACCGTTAAGGAGGAAGTAGAAATAAAACCATGAAAAGATTATGATCGAGTGTAATAAGATCTTTTATCCAGGCTACAATTGGAGCTCAGTAGAAGGAGAACTTAATTCTACCCAAAGGAAGACAAAGATGCCCTCACAGAAGAGATGACAGAAGCTGAGTAATGAAGGGAATAAGAATTTTCCAGGTAGACAAGGAGTAGAAGTGTATTCCAGGAAAAGCACAGTACATGAAAACATATCAAGTCACAAAAGAACTCCCCAAGTATTTAGATTGGCTGAAATGTAGTGTGCTTGTAGGGGTAATTGTGGGATGCAAGTTTAAAAGAGCAAGTCAAAGAGGATCACAAGGCACATTTTAAACCAGGTTCTTTCAGTTATCTATTGCTGCATAATAAGCCACTTCAAAACTCAGTGGCTTAAAACAACAGTTCATTATTATTTTTTTGGAAGCACCACAGTTCATTATTACCTGTTCTGTTTCTTTGGGTTGACCAGGCTCAGCTCTATGGTTCTATTTTGAGGTCTATGATATTGCAATGAAATGTTGGCTGGGGCTGCAGTTCATCTGAAAGCTCAGTCAATTCTGCTGGAGGTTCAAAATTGCTCAGTCACATGGCTGGCAATTGATGCTGTGAGCACAGCTGGAGCTATCAACTGAAGCACATACACATAGCCCCTCCACATGGCTTGGATTTCTCATATGGTAGCTGGGTTGTAAGAAGGAGTCTTCTCATATCATGGTAGCTGGGTTGTAAGACGGAGTGTCCCCAGAGTAATTGGTCCAAGAAACAGAAAGTATAAACAGCCAGTCTCTTAACTTCTGGGTCCAGAAAATAGAACAGGATTACTTCAGTCATAATTTTGGTAAAACAGTCACAGAGCCCATTCCATTTTTTTTTTTTTTTTTTTTTTTT
>NW_016818799.1:5842-8312 GCF_001698545.2 Rhinopithecus bieti
CTTTTATAGTCTAGAGCCCTGAATAAATTATATCCCAAATGTCATCTCATTTCCTCTTGCAAATTGTTTCTTTCAGACCTATCTTGTCTGGCTCTCAGATATACTCATATAGATCTCTGGGTCTAGCTTCTGTGTCAGGCAAAGATATCCAATCATTACTACTATATCTCATAAAAGAATATAATTAAGTCTTTGAGACTAGGATAAACTTTCCAAATGAAATTCCATTTCTTTATTCATATTTGTTTTGCTCAGCTTTAAAACTCATATTCTGAGAGTGACATCAGCAAAATGGCAGACTAGAAAGCTCCAAGTCCTCATTCTTCCATGGAAACATTAAAAAAAAAAACTATAGATTGATTAAAATAACTTTATAGAGCCCTGGAAACTAGTTAAACATCTACAGCAACCAAGCAAACACCTAATCAACAAAAGCTTCACAAAATGGTAGGAAATTTTGGCTTTTTTTGGTCTTTGCTCACATTCTCCCCAGAACAGCAAATTCAGGAGGAAGTGGCCCATTTCCTGGTTTCTTTCCTTGAGCCAGAAAAAAAGAGAAGATATTTGCAATGTTCTATCCTGTCCATAGGCTGTTCAAGCGTCTAGTTTCTGTTTGCCTGACTCAGAGCTCAGACAGGAAATAGTGGAATAGTTTGGATCTCAAGCTAGCAGAAGCCAGGGAAGGCAATGGTGGGTGCCATAGTATGTGAAAACTGCAGGAGGGTTGCAGACATTCAGATGCCTCGTGCAAGATACTGTGGGCAGAGGAACACAGTGGAATATGTAATGCCCTAAAAAAACTGGGATAAAATCTATGGGAAATTAAGAAATTTTAAAACAGCCATGTATACAGGGGAATTTAAAAAAAGGCACACAAATAGGCAGGATACATGCCCAGAAGAGACCTGAGAATTAAGCTTTCACTCTGGACTAATCCTAAGGCTCAAGGGCCCACTAATTAGTGGTGGTCTTTGATGCAAGTCTCAAAGACTGGGAGAAGTGACTATTTTTTTTTAGCAAATGCCCAATTTTCAACAACAGATCAAAAGGCACAAGAAGAAACAGAACAACATGACCCACTCAAAGGAATAAAATAAATCTCCAGAAACTATCTCTGAAGAAATACAGGAATTGTGTTTATTAGACAAATACTTTAAAATAATTGACTTAAATATGCTCAAACACCTGTAAGAACTGAAGAAAATCAGGAGAATGATATACAAACAAAATAAGAATATCGACAAAGAGATAGAAATTATTTCTAAAGAACAAAACAGAAATTCTAAAGCTGAAAAGTACAATCACTGGATTGAAAATTCACTGCAAGAGTTTAACAGCAGACTCAAACAGGCAGAAGAAAGCATCAGTGAACCTGAAGATAGGTCCTTGAAATTATTGAATCTGAGGAGCAAAATAACGAAGAAAAGTAAAGACCCTAAAAGATTCATGGGACACTATCAAGTAGGCCAAATACACATTAGGGGGGAATACTTCAAAATCATTTTATGAGGCCTGCATTAACCTGATACCAAAACCAGACAAAACATTACAAGACAACTAGAGACCAATTTGTCTGACGAATATTGGGGCAAAATCCTCAACAAAATGCAAGCAAGCTGAATTCAACAACAATGCATTAAAAGTATTATATACCATGACATTTACACCTGGAATGCAAGGATATTTCAACATCTGAAATCAATCAATGTGATATATCACATTAACAGAATGAAGGAAAAGAAAACACATGATCATTTCAAACAATGCTGAAAAGCAGTTGACAAGATTCAATGCCCATTCATAATAGAGACACACAAAATGAGGAACAGAAGGAAATTACCCCTAAATAATAAAAGTTATATATAGAGAATCCACAACTAACATCACACTCAGTGGTGAAAGACTGGAAGATTTTCCTTTAAGATCAGGAACAAGACAGAAATGCCTGCTCCTGCCACTTCTATTCAAAATAGTATAAGAAGTCCTAGCCCAAACAATTAGGCAAGTATAAAATAAAAGGCATTCAATTCAGAAAGGAAGAAGTAAAATTATCTCTGTTCACAGATAATATAATCTTATATAGATAAAACCCATATTCTATTATGCCAATTTTATTCCCATGAGTTTCTCTCTCCTGAATTGTGTAGTTGGTCACTATAGTTCCAAATGACCAATTTGTGTTTTCCCCACAAACAGTTTCTCTGTATGTATTAGCCAGGGTTCCCTAAAGGGACAGAATTAATAGGATATATGAAGGGGAGATTATTAAGTATTAACTTACATGATCGCAAGGTCCCACAATAGGCTGTCTGCAAGTTTGAGGAGCAAGGAGAGCCAGTCCGAGCCTCAAAACTGAAGAACTTGGAGTCTAGATGTTTGAGGGCAGGAAGCATCCAGCACAGGAGAAAGATGTAGGCTGGGAGGCTAGGCCAGTCTCGCCTTTTCACGTTTTCTGCCTGCTTTATATTCA
>NW_016818799.1:12924-13844 GCF_001698545.2 Rhinopithecus bieti
AAAATATATATATATATAAATATATATATAGTCTTCAAATTCCAACATAAAGTAAACCAGCACCTTAACTTTTCCACCTTAAAAGACTAGCTTACCCTTTAATACACCTGGACCGCATGCATTCCAAGTTTTCCTCATCGAATAGACCTGTTGTTTGGAAAAGCCAAGCACTTGCGTGTGTTTGGTGTGGAGACAGGGGGCTTACTTGGAACTTAACCTAAAACCAGATTTAGTGAACAAAGTAAGTCTTTTATTCAAAGATTAAACTATACTTTAAAAAAACATAATTATCATCACAGACTTTTAAAAGTTCTGGAGTGCAGATGCCACAAGGGTGATAACCAAGTTTCACTTTATTGCTACAGAAACAAAACATCTCAAAGAAAATAGAAGAACAACACTCAGTAATCCAGCCAAGGAAACATCAAATTTAATTTGGCACATCCTAAGGGTCAAGCATGTAGCAAGGCAACATTGATTAAACTCTCTCAGCAAAGATCAAAGAGATGTCAGCAGAGTTACTACAAAGCAAAAACCATCCAATTCTAAAATGTTAACAAACAGAATTCTGCAAGATCCATATTGCAATGAATGGATCTCAGATATACTGATTGCATCACTCAGATTGTTAGATTTCTACCTTACAAGAATTTAGGGAAAACCTTTGTGATATATTCTGTTCTATATTTGGAAAAATTAATAATTAGTCAGATGTGTGAGTAAACAAAAAAGAAGACTCAACTTGTGTTTGGAGTTGGTTACCTTTACTGAGCCAAAAGAAGACAGTCAGGAGGGCAACCATCTGAATAAATATTCTATGTTATTTAACAGGCTATGATAAGACACTCTAAGAAAATCTTATTTACCAACCTGCCTCAATGCCTGAATTTCTATCAATATTAAATCATTTATTGTCAACA
>NW_016818800.1:0-890 GCF_001698545.2 Rhinopithecus bieti
TATAAATACAATTTTCATATTAGCTAAGTAGAACAAAGTATACATATCAATTCAGAAAGTAGTTCGCAATTGACAAATTTATGCTGTTCTATAGAGAGAGATCCAAGAATAGATGCCCGTGTGTAGAGCATGAGAATCTGATTCCTCCAGTCTCTGCTGCTGGAAGAGTCTAAAAGCACCAGAGCGCCAGATCAGATTCTATTTGAAAGGTTTCCTGCTTTCACATCATCTATTTTATCCTCATGAATGCCAGGTTAGATGCACACCCTCCTGGCTTACAACAGCCTACTTCTTCCAGTCTCTTACTTCGAGCCATTTTCCTGATGATCATCTGATGGATTTTTTCAAAATTAAAACAGCCTTAGACATATTCATCCCTGCTAAAAATCTGTCTCTATCTCTCTCTTTTTTTATTTTTCTTTTTGAGATGGAGTCTCTTGCTCTGTTGCCAGGCTAGAGTGCAATGGCACGATCTTGGCTCACTGCAACCTCCGACTCCCTGGTTCAAGGGATTCTCCTGTCTCAGCCTCCTGAGTAGCTGGGATTACAGGCACATGCCACCATGCCCGGCTAATTTTTTGTATTTTTAGTAGAGACGGGTTTTCACCATGTTGGCCAGGATGGTATTGATCTCCTGACCTCGTGATCCGTCCACCTCAGGATCCCAAAGTGCCGGGATTACAGGCGTGAGACACCACACCCGTTTTTTTTTTTTTTTTTAACTGGGGACCTTCTGATCTGCTCGAAATCTTAATGATTTTCTTCATAAGAACAACACAAACTAAACTTTTACAGTTTTAAAGCTCTCCAGGTTTGGCATGGTGGCTCACACCTGTAATTCCAGCACTTTGGGAGGCCGAGACGGGCAGATCACCTGAGGTCAAGAGTTT